>NW_016881797.1:0-1880 GCF_001698545.2 Rhinopithecus bieti | reverse complement strand
TTTCCTGCCTCAGATTCCTGAGTAGCTGGGATTAGAGGCATGCAGCACCACACATGGCTAACTTTTGTATTTTTAGTAGAGATGGAGTTTCGCCATATTGGCCAGGCTGGTCTTGAGCTCCTGACCTCAAGTGATCTGCCCGCCTCAACCTCCCAATGTACTGGAATTACAGGCAAGAGCCACTGTGCCTAGCCTATAGTCTATGTTTTTATTTCTCCTGCTAAATGAGAATTTGACTATGTTATCTCACCATTATTAATTTAGTTCTCTCTCTATAGAAGGCATTTGCCTTTGTGGTATTGGATATTAATATAATAAAGCATATAGCAGAGCATTTTTTTTGAGACAGTGTCTTGCTCTGATGCCCAGGCTGGAGTGCAATGGCCCGATCATGGCTCATTGCAGCCTCAACCTCTCTGGCTCAAGCAATCCTCCCACCTCTCAGTCTCCCGAGTAGTTGGAACTATAGGCGTGTGCCACCATGCCCATTTGGTTTTTGTATTTTTTGGAGTGACAGGGTTTCACCATGTTGTGCAAGCTGGTCTCGAACTCCTGGGCTCACACCATCTGCTCACCTAGTCCTCCCAAAGTGCTGGGATTACAAGTTTGAGTCACCACACGTGGCTCAGTATAGCATCTTTATTAAATAGTAGGACCAAAACTCTGGCAGGACTAATAAAGACAAAGCACAAATATACAATATTACATATAATAAACATGATACTTACAGATTCAGAAGTAATAAAATAATTGGATACTTGTCTACAGCCATACCACCCTCAATGTGCCCAATCTGGTCTGATCTTGGAAGAACTGAATATTGTGTCCTACTCTACTGTAGGGCAGTGCCCAGCCAGTATATTGACCTTCTACAAAGTTGGTTCCTACTTATCCTCCCACCAACTGGGTTTGAAATTGCTGATTTCCTCACACCATCACCAAATGCAGGATTATACACAGTTTATATTCCTTTTAGCTTGCGATTAATTGCTCATTCCTCTTTGCTCCCCAAAATGTAGAAAGCTCATCTTCCAAACAACTCACAGGGAAGATGGCATGATCCTGTTTAGACAAAGAATAAGAAGGAAGAAAGAGCTGCATGGCTTGAATATCCGATGTGATACTAAGAGCTTGCAGAGAGGATATAGGGTTTCTTTCACTGACTTTGTATTTGTTGACTTCACTGAAGAAAATGCTCTTCAAACTGGGAGGTGTTCAACCAATAGAGGAGGAAATTGGGGGCTGTTTAAATGAGCTCAAGACTAGTTTAAAATAAATTACACCTTGAGATAAGAAAAAAAGCATTTCTAGGTGAAGGTGGAAGTTTGGAATGCTGTGAGCCATTTTAAGGTTATGACTGGATTCTTCAAATATCAGAAGGATACCATGTCCAAGAGGGATGAGATTCATTCTTTGTGATTCTAGGAGGACAACTCTAGGATTAAACGGTGGGGTGAATGGGGAAAGAGACTTCAACTCACGTTGACAAATTGGCGGCTTTGTGCTCCAATGGGCAGTATGGCCTGAGATGATACATTCAGCAGATGAGTGACCAATGAGTCGGTGCCTAAAGGCAAACAATGGAAAATAATTGTGCTGTACATGCCTCATCAACGTCCTCACAGCATGCATATGTGGCAAACCAGAAGGATTACAATGTAGGAGAAGTCTAAGGCCTAGCCTAAACTTTACCTGTTGTTCCCAGCTTTTCTACTTCTTTTCCTATTCTCTCACTATTGAAAGAAATATTTCTGCTCTAACTTCTCCTGGCCCATTTGCTTCTTAATATCTTGGCTTCATTGTGGACTGTACCTAGTGCCAAAATAAAACAATTATTTTGTAGACCTGTTTGACAATTTTTTTTCATAAATTCTATTTTC
>NW_016881796.1:0-4006 GCF_001698545.2 Rhinopithecus bieti | reverse complement strand
CCTCTTTTTGTATTGATTGGAATAGTTTCAGAAGGAATGGTACTAACTTCTGTTTGTACCTCTGGTAGAATTCGGCTGTGAATCCGTCTGGTCTTGGACTTTTTTTGGTTTGTAGGTTACTAACTATTGCCTCAACTTCAGAGTCTGCTATTGGTCTATTCAGGGATTCAACTTCTTCCTGGTTTAGTCTTGGGAGAGTGTAAGTGTCCAGGATATTATCCATTTCTTCTAGGTTTTCTAGTTTATTTGCGTAGAGGTGTTTATAGTATTCTCTGATGGTAGTCTGTATTTCTGTGGGGTCAGTGGTGATATCCCCTTTATCATTTTTTATTGCATCTGTTTGATTCTTCTCTCTTTTCTTCTTTGTCTTGCTAGCAGTCTATCAATTTTGTTGATCTTTTCAAAAAAACAGTTCCTGGATTCATTGATTTTTTTGGAGGGTTTTTTGTGTCTCTATCTCCTTCCGTTCTGCTCTGATCTTAGTTATTTCTTGCCTTCTGCTAGCTTTCAAGGCTGGTTCAACATATGCAAATCAATAAATGTAATCCAGCATATAAACAGAACCAAAGACAAAAACCACGTGATTATCTCAAAAGATGCAGAAAAGGCCTTTGACAAAATTCAACAGCCCTTCATGCTAAAAACTCTCAATAAATTTGGTATTGATGGAACGTATCTCAAAATAATAAGAGCTACTTATGACAAACCCACAGCCTCTTTTTGGACTCCGCCCACCTGCACCCAGGTGATTAAAAAGCTGTATTGCTCACACAAAGCCTGTTTGGTGGTCTCTCCACACAGACGCACATGACATTTTGGTGCTGTGACTTGGATCGGGGGACCTCCCTTGGGAGATCAATCCCCTGTCCTCCCGCTCTTTGCTCCATGAAAAAGATCCACGTATGACCTCGGGTCCTCAGACCCACCAGCCCAAGGAACATCTCACCAACTTTAAATCGGGTAAGCGGCCTCTTTTTACTCTCTTCTCCAACCTCTCTCACTATCCCTCAACCTCTTTCTCCTTTCAATCTTGACGTCACACTTCAATCTCTCCCTTCTCTTAATTTCAATTCCTTTCATTTTCTGGTAGAGACAAAGGAGACACGTTTTATCTGTGTACCCAAAATTCCGGCGCCAGTCACGGACTCGGGAAGGCAGCCTTCCCTTGGTGTTTAATCATTGCAGGGACGCCTCTCTGATTATTTACCCATGTTTCAGAGGTGTCTGACCACGCAGGGACGCCTGCCTTGGTCCTTCACCCTTAGCAGCAAGTCCCACTTTTCTGGGGGAGGGGCAAGAACCCAGACCCCTTCTCTGCCGTCTCTACCCCTTCTTTGCTTTTCTGGGGGAGGGGCAAGAACCCCAACCCCTTCTCTCCATGTCTCTACCCCTTCTCTGCTTTTCTGGGGGGCAAGACCCTCCCAACCCCTTATTTCTGTACCCCAACTTCTTATCTTTGTGCCCCAACCCCTTATTTCTGTGCCCCAACCTCTTATCTCTGAGTCCCAACCCCTTATTTCTGGGCCCCCAACCTCTTATCTCCGTGCCCCAACCCCTTTCCCACTTTTCTGGAGGGTAAGAACTCCCAAACCCCTTCTCTCCATGTCTCTACTCTGTCTTCTCTGGGCTTGCCTCCTTCACTAAGGGCAAACTTCCACCCTCCATTCCTCCTTCTTCTCCCTTAGCCTGTGTTCTCAAGAACTTAAAACCTCTTCAACTCACACCTGACCTAAAACCTAAATGCCTTATTTTCTTCTACAGTGGTGCTTGATCCCAATACAAACTCAACAGTAGTTCCAAATCGCCAGAAAACGCCACTTTCGATTTTCCATTCTACAAGATCTAAATAATTCTTGTCGTAAAATGGGCAAATGGTCTAAGGTGCCTGATGTTCAGGCATTCTTTTACACATTGGTCCCTCCCTAGTCTCTGTTTCCAATGCAACTCGTCCCAAATCTTCCTTCTTTCCCTCCCGCCTGTCCCCTCAGTCCCAACCCCAAGTGTCACTGAGTCCTTCTAATCTTTCTTTTCTACAGACCCATCTGACCTCTCCCTTCCTCGTCAGGCTGAGCTAGGTCCCAATTTTCCTCAGCCTCCGCTCCCCACCTATAATTCTTTTATCACCTTCCCTCCTCACACCCAGTCCGGCTCACAGTTTCATTCCACGACTAGCCCTCCCCAACCTGCCCAGCAATTTAATCTTAAAAAAGTGGCTAGAGCTAAAGGTATAGTCAAGGTTAACGCTCCTTTTCTTAATCCGACCTCTCCCAAATCAGTTAGCGTTTAGGCTCTTTTCATCAAATATGAAAACCGAGCCCAGTTCATGGCCTGTTTAGCAGCAACCCTGAGACCCTTTTCAGCCCTAGAACCTGAAAGGTTAGAAGGCTGTCTTACTCTCAATATGCCTTTTATTTTATTACCCAATCTGCTCCCAACATTAAATAAAGCTCCAAAATTAAATTCCGGCCCTCAAACCCCACAACATGACTTAATGAATCTTGCCTTCAATGTGTACAATAATAGAGTAGAGGCAGTCAAATAGCAACCTATTTCTGAGTTGCAATTCCTTGCCTCCACTGTGAGACAAACTCCAGTCACATCTCCAGTGCACAAGAACTTCCAAATGCCTGAACCACAGCTGCCAGGGGTTCCTCCAGAACTTCCTCCCCAGGAGCTTGCTACAAGTGCCAGAAATGTGGTCACTGAGCCAAGGAATGCCTGCAGCCCGGGATTCCTCCTAAGCTGTGTCCCATCTGTGCGGGACCCCACTGGAAATTGGACTGTCCAACTCACGTGGCAGCCACGCTCAGAGCCCCTGGAGCTCTGGCCCAAGGCTCTCTGACTGACTCCTTCCCAGACCTTCTTGGCTTGGCAGCTGAAGACTGACACTGCCCCATCACCTTGGAAGCCTCCGGGACCATTACAGACACTTTGGGTAACTCTTACAGTGAAGGGTAAGTCCATCCCCTTCTTAATCAATATGGAGGCTACCCACTCCACATTACCTTCTTTTCAAGGGCCTGTTTCCCTTGCCTTCATAACTGTTGTGGGTATTGTCGGCCAGACTTCTAAACCTCTTAAAACTCCCCACTCTGGTGCCAACTTGGACAACATTCTTTTATGCATTCCTTTTAGTTATCCCCATCTGCCCAACTCCCTTATTAGGTCAAGACATTGTAGCTAAATTATCTGCTTTCCTGACTATTCTGGGCTACAGCCACACCTCATTGCCACCCTTTTCCCCAGTTCAAAGCCTCTTTTGCATCCTCCTCTTAACACACAAGTATAGAATACCTCTACTCCTTCCTTGGTGACTGATCATGCACCCCTTACCATCTCATTAAAACCTAATCACCCTTACCCCACTCAATACCAATATCCCATCCTGCAGCACACTTTAAAAGGATTAAAGCCTGTTATCACTCACCTGCTACAGCAGGGCCTTGTAAAATCTATAAACTTTCCTTACAATTACCCCATTTTACCTGTCCAGAAACTGGACAAGTCTTACAGATTAGTTCAGGATCTGCGCCTTATCAACCAAATTGTATTACCTCTCCATCCTGTAGTGCCTAACCCATATACTCTCCTATCCTCAATACCTCCCTCCACAACCCCTTATTCTGTTCTGGATCTCAAACATACTTTCTTTACTATCCCTTTGCATCCTTCATCCCAGCCTCTCTTCGCTTTCCCTTGGACTGACCCTGACACCCATCAGGCTCAGCAAATTACCTAGGCTTACTGCCACAAGGCTTCACAGACAGCCCCATTATTTCAGTCAAGCCCAAATTTCTTCCTCATCTGTTACTTATCTCGGCATAATTCTGGTATAAAACACACGTGCTCTCTGTCATGCGTGTCCATGTGAAGAGACCACCAAACAGACTTTGTGTGAGCAATAAAGCTTTCTAATCACCTGGGTGCAGGTGGGCTGAGTCCGAAAAGAGAGTCAGCAAAAGGGAGATAAGGGTGGGGCCATTTTATGGGATTTGGATAGGTAAAG
>NW_016881795.1:0-4014 GCF_001698545.2 Rhinopithecus bieti | reverse complement strand
ACTCTTTTCTAGGCTGACTAGGGGAGGACTTGTCACACTTTATGGCGTTTGCTTATTTACAGATGTTATTTTCCACTATAAACTCCTGAAAGACAGAAACCGTGTCTCATAAATCTATAAGTCTACTCTGCTCAGAATATCATCTCAAATAAATGAGTGAATTGACTGTATACTTACAATGCTCACAGCAACCCTGCAAAGTAATTTATTCTTTCTTAGTTCAGTTTTGCTGAGTTACAAGGCTTAGAAAGTAAATGATTTGCCCAAGGTCACACTGGTTGTTACCAAGTTCTCACTCTTCCCACTCTGCCACATTACCCCCTCAAACTACCTGTGCCCTTAGAAAGTCCCCTGAGAGTTTGCTGATGTTTTGCTTATTGTGCATCAAATGAAGTCGTCTGACATGTCCTGCATTCTGTAGGTGATGACTTGGCTACTCAGAGGGGTGTCGCACTCACCTGAGGTCCCAGAGCAGGCCCCCAGCAAACGGGAGATTTACACCCCGGTCCCAGTTTCCAAGCATTCACTTCACATCATCACCCTTGTAGGAAGCAGTGTATGTACAGGCCCTGGGCTTAGTACCATTATAGAGCTCAGCTCCCGTAATGACTGTGAGCATCTACTGTCAATTCCAGCATTGGATCTTCCAGCAGTGACTCTTCCTAGCTTTCAAGTGGTTTGAGCTCAGCAGAAAAAAAAACAGAAACACTTAAAATGTGTGCTATGTAGCATTTTTCCCCTTCCTTTGGCATCTTAAATTTTCCATGTATTTAAGCGTAATTCAATATGTGCATAAACACAAATTATCTCATCAAAATGAAGGCAGTAAGATCAGCTGGTTATTTCCAAGGCTTTTTGCCAAAACCTCCCTTTACTCTCTCCAGAGAGCCAGAACTAGGCTGCCTGTTGAATATTTAGCATTCGGGTGATACTTTTCAAACCCAGCATTCATTTTTAATGAATTATTGCACCTATAAGCCTAAAATGAGAGGTTGTGGAACACAGCTCTATTCTAAAAATAAAAGACAGGTAATAGAGACATAATACATCTAAGTAGCAGGAATCTGTGTTGGTTTGGGAGATACTTTATACGTTATTAGTTTTATAATAATTTTAAAACCTGAAGTAAATAAAAGATTTCTGTAAAACAAAGTTTATCGTTAATATGCCAACTGACCCCAATCCATTCAGTCATTCAAAATGACCAGTTTCTTTGAATATTCAACAATTAAAGGCGAGAAGAACTATGTATCTCTTCACCCATTACTGCAATACTAAGAGATATGTGATTTAGACAGCTAGACAGCAAACCCCAGACCAAATTCTGCCACACAGAAAAATATTTATTAGCAAATAGGCACAAAGCCATTTCTATGAGTTTAATACGGTACCAGGGTTCAGACATTTCCATGAAATATTAACTCTAAACAAACGTAACAGCATTCTAGCAGTAGACTTCAGCTAACATGCTAATGGCATTAAGCTGCTAGAACCCTCTGTTAGTATGTGGACACAAGACAGATTGGCATACCTGGTTTAGGCATCACTCTAAACAGTTTCTAATCCAGGATTACTAGATTCCTAAACCCCATTTATGCAAGGACAGGGATGTCTTTAAATAGCTCTAGGCAACTCACATATCTTCAATACTCCTTAATTTTCCAGTGCAAAATGACTTCTTATATTTATTAGGCTAATTAAGGAACCTTCTAGAACTCTCTAGAGATAAAGATCCTTAAAGCCTTATAGTAGTCCTTCAAATACTACCAACCACTCCTGAAAGATGTGTGCCCAGTTAAGGTATTTTAAATTTTAGCCACAACCTTATAGAAGATTAAGAATACACACACATGCGCACACACACACACACACACCTGTTTATACTAGAATATTTAAAAGTAAGTTATAGACAATATAATAGCTAGATAAAACAAAAGAATAAGGTATATGGGTTTTACAAAGACACACAGTAGAATGACGGTGTCTCTGGACTCTTCCATAAAACAAAGCCATATTTTTTTAACTTTAGTTTGGTTCTTAATTACACAGAAAATCACAGCTTAGTCCATAATTAAATCCAGAGAAAGTGAAGCCCAGATAAATGGCATGACTTGCTGTGGGGTGTCCTGATAATTAATGGCAGAGTCAAAGCTGACACAAATCTTTAATCTTTTCCATGCTGCTGTGGCGCCCACAGGTAATAGATGTCTACAAATAAAAAAACGTTTTCTACATATAAAAATCATCCATAATTCTTTGTAGAAACTGTGAAAAAGAAAATATAAATGTAAATAATAAAATGTTATTAATAATTCTAGCAGCACTCAGATACAGCCACCATTGATGTGTCTTTCTAAATATTGAGGTGACCTTGTAATTTTGGTTTACAAATTTTACCTGATACCTCATGCGTGGTTTTGTGAACTGCTTTTATTTCATTTGGTTTTATACTGGAATTAATTCACCGTGACATTTAATAGCCTTCAAAACAGGATTTTTGTAATGGCTGCATGTTAGTCCATCATATTAACATTTATTTATACATTCCTCCATTTTGGATGTAACAGTTATTTCTGAAGATTTGTTTTTTATAATCTCTCTCAGATGAATATTTTTCTCCTAGAATGTAAATACTATGAAGGCAGAGAGTTTGTCTTACTGATCACGATACCCTCAACCCCCCCAGAAGTGTCTGACACATAGTTGGAGCTCAACAGGGATGGATGGATGGATGGATGGAAATGTATATTTGTATTTACCTCTGATAATTTCTCAAAAGTCTTGTTAGTATGAGCACTAACATTGATTCTCTAGTTATGCTTGCTACACAGAATACAGGGCATCTATTTATCTCAAAATATTCATTATCCTATATTGTACTAAAGCCATATTCATTCTTTATCTGACACATCTGAAATTAGTTGTTATTTATCTGAAATTCAAATTTAACTTGATGTACCACATTTTAATTTGATAAATCAGACAAACCTAGTTCTTAACATACCACCTTCACAAGACAGCCTGGCTAGAGTACTCCACTGGTCTCTGAGCAAAAGCCTAATCCCCTTAAAGAGTCTAAACCCATTAACCTACAGCAGCCAAACTGAGTGCTGTAAACAACCTCTATCTTTTGAGCTCCTGATCTTCTCCACCAGTCAAGACAAATTAGAAGAACAATAAGAAAGACAACAACCAACCATGACAATGGAAGAACCAGGCCATGATCTTTCCAAGCACAAACTGTAGCATTTTAGCATCTTCCCAGCACTGCTTCCATGTCTGTCCCTACCTGTCCTCCCCTGCCTCTGACATTCGTCATCATGACGCTTTCCTGCTTCTCCAAGGGACTCATGATCTGATCCTTGCCTCCCCCAATCCAACCACCTGCCTGCCCGTCTCCCTCTCTGCACTCCAGCCAGCTTGCATGTCTCTCCATTCCTCCCCTGTACCAGGCTCCTTCTTGCCACAGGATCTTTGCACATGCTCTGGCTTCTGTCTGGAAAGCCTTCCCTATCTCCTCCTCCCTCCTCCCATTCCTTAGTTAACTCTTAGTCATTCATCATCACAGCTCCAAAGTCACTTCCCTAGGGAAGCTGTCCCTTTTTGCAGGCTGGTCAGTTTCCTTGGATCTAAGCTGTTAAAAGTTCTGTGTATTCGTATGTTTACTGTGGCACTATTCACAATAGCAAAGACTTGGAACCAACCCAAATGTCCATCAATGACAGACTGGATTAAGAAAATGTGACACATATACACCATGGAATACTATGCAGCCATAAAAAAGGATGAGTTCATGTCCTTTGTAGGGACATGGATGAAGCTGGAAACCATCATTCTGAGCAAACTATCGCAAGAACAGAAAACCAAACACCGCATGTTCTCACTCACAGGTGGGAATTGAACAGTGAGAACACTTGGACACAGGGTGGGGAACATCACACACAGGGGCCTGTCATGGGGTGGGGGGACGAGGGGGAGAGCATTAGGGGATATACCTAATGTAAATGACGAGTT
>NW_016881794.1:0-453 GCF_001698545.2 Rhinopithecus bieti | reverse complement strand
CGATTTCAGGTCTTACATTTAAGTCTTCATCTTGAGTTAATTTTCATATATGGTGTGATCTAAAGGTTCACTAAGACATTTTCAAAATCACAAATGAGGGAATTTTATTAAATCCTTTTCATGTATTCATTGAGATGATAATGCTTTTCTCTTTTAATATATTGAAATAAAATATAGATTTTCTAATACTAAGTTATCCTTGCATACTTGAAATATACTGTTGAATTTGATTTGTTATTTTAGATTTTGCATCTATTGCCATGAGTGCAGTGAGCCTGTAAACACAAGCATTCTTATACATCAGTAACAGACAAACAGACAGCCAAATCATGAATGAACTTCCATTCACAATTGCTTCAAAGAGAATAAAATACCTAGGAATCCAACTTACAAGGGATGTAAAGGACCTCTCAAGGAGAACTACAAACCACTGCTCAGTGAAATAAAAGAAGA
>NW_016881793.1:0-290 GCF_001698545.2 Rhinopithecus bieti | reverse complement strand
GAGGAGAGTACAGTCAGGAAACTTATCAATTGTATTTAAAAATGCTCAAAAAATAAAAAAGTAAAGGAGACATTGGATTTATTCTAACTTTACTTTGTCAGATTCTATGTGCTATGGTCTGTGAGGTCTAGGCTGGCATATGTGCTGGACACCACAATTTTCCTTTCAGTATTGGTTGCGGTGGCACAAATGTAGCCCTTATTCACTACCTGGCTTAGCTGTTCCGGTGAAGAGTGAGATTGAGGCAGAGCCTCCACTGTGTGCTGAGCAAGGCTGAGCACCAACAGCTG
>NW_016881792.1:0-458 GCF_001698545.2 Rhinopithecus bieti | reverse complement strand
CACAGAAAGCTTCCTTCTGGATTTTACCTGAGAATATTTCTTTCTCCATATTCTAAGGATCGTTCCCAAATGCCCTTCCTCAGATTCCAAAAAAACAGTGATTTCAAGCTGCTCAATGCAAAGAATGGTTTAACCCTATGAGACAAATCCACACATCACAAAGCAGTTGCTCAGAACATTTCTCTGCAGGTTTCGTCGAAAGACGTTTACTAGCTCACCACAAGCCCCCAGGCGTCACTAAATATCCCTTCACAGATCCTTCAAAGACAGAGTTTCAAAACTGGGCAACATAGAGTAAGCATTAACTCTGTGAAGTGAATGCACATATCAGAGAACAGATGTTGGAACGCTTCTTCCTCGATTTCTTTTCAGTTTATTTCCCTATTCGCCATAGTCCTCAATGTGTTCCGAAATATCACTTTTTCAGTTTCACAGGAACAGTCTTCAAACACTGCCTT
>NW_016881791.1:0-457 GCF_001698545.2 Rhinopithecus bieti | reverse complement strand
GGGACAGGACTTTGAAGGGAGTAAGTATCAAATACGGGCTAGGAGTCAGAGCTCTGTTCCCATCTCCACTTTCCCTTGCTCCCCTGACCTGGGCTTCTGGAGTGCCAGCTCCCAGAGCTGAGCTTGTTGACATCACTAAGGATCAGTGGCAAGCTTCAACTCAGTAACCATCTGTTGTGGGTCTTGGGGAGTATACAGATGGTAAGAAATTCCACTTCGGGCCAGGCAAGCATCCTATCTAGCCCAGTGTTCTGTCTGTGAAGTAGAAGGTAGAGTTCTTCGATGGAATTGGCCTCATAGGTTAAGCACTCCAAACATCTCTGAATTCCTTTTCACAGAGTGATCAACTGTGAGTTCGCATTTGCCAGTTTTCTTTTTTTTACCCATGTGGGTGTCTAGGTTAGAGTTCCAATGTTTACTCTCCCTTTTCATCTGTCTGCATATTTTCATCTGTCTG
>NW_016881790.1:0-539 GCF_001698545.2 Rhinopithecus bieti | reverse complement strand
TTTTTTTATTGTGCTTTATGTTCTAGGGTACATGTGTACAACGTGCAGGTTTGTTACATATGTATACATGTGCCATGTTGGTGTGCTGCACCCATTAACTCGTCATTTACATTAGGTATATCTCCTAATGCTATCCCTCCCCACTCCCCGACCCCACAACAGGCCCCGGTGTGTGATGTTCCCCTTCCTGTGTCCAAGTGTTCTCATTGTTCAATTCCCACCTATGAGTGAGAACATGCGGCGTTTGGTTTTCTGTTCTTGTGATAGGTTGCCGAGAATGATGGTTTCCAGCTGCATCCATGTCCCTACACAGGACATGAACTCATCCTTTTTTATGGCTGCATAGTATTCCATGGTGTATATGTGCCACATTTTCTTAATCCAGTCTGTCATTGATGAACATTTGGGTTGGTTCCATATCTTGGTAATATTTTACCCTTCCTTCATTTCATCCCTTTTACTTCTAAGAGAAATAGATATAATAATAAATATAAAACTAGTAAATATAAAAACATGATTAGAAGAATTTGGCTGCAAGT
>NW_016881789.1:0-456 GCF_001698545.2 Rhinopithecus bieti | reverse complement strand
TCTCAAACAAAAAAAAAAAAAAAAGAAATGAAGTCCTTGCCCATGCCTATGTCCTCAATGGTACTACCTGGGTTTTCTTCTAGGGTTTTTATGGTATGAAAACCCTCCAAAAAATCAATGAATCCAGGAGTTGGTTTTTTGAAAAGATCAACAAAATTGACAGACTGCTAGCAAGACTAATAAAGAAGAAAAGAGAGAAGAATCAAATAGATGCAATAAAAAATGATAAAGGGGTTATCACCACCGACCCCACAGAAATACAAACTACCATCAGAGAATACTATAAACACCTCTACGCAAATAAACTAGAAAATCTAGAAGAAATGAATAATTTCCTGGACACTCAGCAGAAATCTTACAAGCCAGAAGATAATGAGACAGCATTTTCAAAGTGTTGAACAACAATAACAAAAAATCTGCTAGTCGGACATTAGTGCAAATAAGAAACAGCTTTCA
>NW_016881788.1:0-766 GCF_001698545.2 Rhinopithecus bieti | reverse complement strand
ATTTTATTGAGGATTTTTGCATCGATGTTCATCAGAGATACTGGCCTGAAATTTTCTTTCTTTGTTGTGTCTCTGCCAGGTTTTGTTATCAGGATGATGCTGGCCTCATAAAATGAGTTAGGGAGGATTCCCTCTTTTTCTATTGGTTGGAATAGTTTCAGAAGGAATGGTACCAGCTCCTCTTTGTACCTCTGGTAGAATTCAACTGGGAATCCGTCTGGTCCTGGGCTTTTTTTGTTGGTGGACTATTAATTACTGCCATTGGTCTATTCAGAGATTCAACTTCTTCCTGGTTTAGTCTTGGGAGGGTGTATGTGTCCAGGAGTTTATCCATTTCTTCTAGATTTTCTAGTTTATTTGTGTAGAGGTGTTTATAGTATTCTCTGATGGTAGTTTGTGTTTCTGTGGAATCGGTGGTGATCTCACCTTTATCATTTTTTATTGTATCTATTTGATTCTTCTCTCTTTTCTTCTTTATTAATCTGGCTAGCAGTCTATCTATTTTGTTAATCTTTTCAAAAAACTCCTAGATTCATTGATTTTTTTTTTAAGGGTTTTTTTTTGTGTGTGTGTCTGTATCTCCTATTCTGCTCTGATCTTAGTTATTTCTTGTTTTGTGCTAGCTTGAATTTGTTTGCTCTTCCTTCTCTGGTTCTTTTAATTGCGATGTTAGGGTGTCAATTTTTACATCTTTCCTCCTTTCTCCTGTGGGCATTTATTTAGTGCTATAAACTTCCCTCTAAACACTGCTTTAGCTGTGTCCCAG
>NW_016881787.1:0-539 GCF_001698545.2 Rhinopithecus bieti | reverse complement strand
TTTATGGCTGCATAGTATTCCATGGTGTATATGTGCCACATTTTTTTTAATCCAGTCTGTCACTGATGGACATTTGGGTTGATTCCAAGTCTTTGCTATTGTGAATAGTGCCGCAATAAACATACGTGTGCATGTGTCTTTATAGCAGCATGATTTATAATCCTTAGGGTATATACCCAGTAATGGGATGGCTGGGTCATATGGTACTTCTAGTTCTAGATCCTTGAGGAATCGCCATACTGTTTTCCATAATGGTTGAACTAGTTTACAATCCCACCAACAGTGTAAAAGTGTTCCTATTTCTCCACATCCTCTCCAGTACCTGTTGTTTCCTGACTTTTAATGATTGCCATTCTAACTGGTGTGAGATGGTATCTCGTTGTGGTTTTGATTTGCATTTCTCTGATGGCGAGTGATGATGAGCATTTTTTCATGTGTCTGTTGGCTGTATGAATGTCCTCTTTCTAATAGAGATGTTTGAATTTGATTTCTCCATACACAACTTGTTGGTGTCTTAAATGCCTGAAAATTTCAATTGC
>NW_016881786.1:0-455 GCF_001698545.2 Rhinopithecus bieti | reverse complement strand
TATATCGTGTGGTATGTTGGTTGGTGTGTGTGGTGTGTATGGAGTTTTGTGGTGTGTGTGTGGTGTGTATATATCGTGTGGTATTGTGTGTGGTGTGTGTGTGCTATGTATGGAGTTTTGTGGTGTGTGGTGTGTATATATCGTGTGGTGTTGTGTGTGGTGTGTGTGTCATGTGTTTACTGGTGTGTGCTGTGTATGGTGTGTGTTGTGCGTGTGTGGTGTTTTGTGGTGTGTGGTGTGTATATATCGTGTGTGGTGTTGTGTGTGGTGTGCGTGTCATGTGTTTTGTGATGTGTGCTGTTTGTGTGTGGTGTGTGTGGTGGCAGAACCCAGCTGGGAGACAGGGAGGGTGGTGGAAATTCCTTTGAGGAAAGACTTCCTTCCCTAAGGAGGCCGGAGGAGTGGGGAGGCGGGCAGGTGCAGGCAGGGCTCCGGAATGGTCGTTGGGGGAGGCA
>NW_016881785.1:0-1317 GCF_001698545.2 Rhinopithecus bieti | reverse complement strand
GACAGCAACAATTGCTGTTCAGCAATATTCTCTCTTCTGCAGCTTCTGCTGCTGATACTCAGGCAAATAGGGTCTGGAGTGGACTTCAAACAAACTCGAATGGACCTACAGCTAAGGGTCCTGACTGTTAGAAGGAAAACTAACAAACAGAAAGGACACCCACACCAAAACCCCATCAGTACGTCACCATCATCAAAGACCAAAGGCAGATAAAACCACAAAGATGGGGAAAAGCAGTGCAGAAAAGCTGGAAATTAAAAAAATCAGAGCGCATCTCCCCTCCAAAGGAACACACCTCATCGCCAGCAACAGAACAAAACTGGATGGAGAATGACTTTGACGAGTCGAGAGGTGAAGGCTTCAGTTGATCAAACTTCTCAGAGCTAAAGGAGGAACTACGAACCCAGCACAAAGAAATTAAAACCTTGAAAAAAGAATGGAAGAATGGAAAATTAGAATAATCTATGCAGAGAAGACCATAAACGAACTGATAGAGATGAAAACCATGACATGAGAACTATGTGAAAATGCACAAGCTTCATTAACCAACTTGATCAACTGGAAGAAAGAGTATCAGTGACTGAAGATCAAATGAATGAAATGGAGTGAGAAGAGAAGCGTAGAAAAAAATAGTAAAAAGAAATGAACAAAGCCTCCAAGAAATGTGGGATTATGTGAAAAGACGAAATCTATGTCTGATTGGTGTGCATGAAAGTGATGGGGAAAATGGAACCAAGGTGGAAAACACTCCGCAGGATATCCTCCAGAAGAACTTCCCAACCTAGTAAGGCAGGCCAACATTCAAATTCAGGAAATACAGAGAACGCCACAAAGATCTTCCTCGAGAAGAGGAACTCTAAGACACACAATTGTCAGATTCACCAAAGTTGAAATGAAGGAAAAAATGTCAAGGGCAGCCAGAGAGAAAAGTCGGGTTACCAAAAAAGGAAGCCCATCAGACTAACAGCAGATCTCTCAGCAGAAACTCTCCAAGCCAGAAGAGAGTAGAGGCCAATATTCAACATTCTTAAAGAAAAGAATTTTCAACCCGGAATTTCATATCCAGCCAAACTAAGTTTCATAAATGAAGGAGAAATAAAATCCTTTACAGACAAGCAAATGGTTAGAGATCTTGTCACCACCAGGCCTACCCTACAAGAGATCCTGAAGGAAGCACTAAACATGGAAAGGAACAACTGGTACCAGCCATTGCAAAAACATGCCAAAATGTAAAGTCCATCATTGCTAGGAAGAAACTGCATCAACTGACGAGCGAAATAACCAGCTAATATTATAATGACAGGATCAAGTTCATAC
>NW_016881784.1:0-203 GCF_001698545.2 Rhinopithecus bieti | reverse complement strand
TTCTTGCTCAGCATAATTACTTGAGAGTCAGTAATTTGGTTGTGTATGAAGAATGTGTTCATTGTAATGAGGAACAGAATTCCAGTTAATGACTGTGCCCCTGCTATTGATAAAGCTCCTTAACATTTTTGTTATTTCCAGTTCCTAAGTGTTACAAATAAAGCTTCTACTCAGCCTGGAGATGCCGGCATCCCAGAAAAAAA
>NW_016881783.1:0-458 GCF_001698545.2 Rhinopithecus bieti | reverse complement strand
AGGAGGCTGAAGTATGTCCTCCATGGCCTGGTGCTGATGGTGAAGAAGCAGGTGAAAGTCTGAGAGAACAAGCACAGGAAGGGACAATGGATCAGGGAGGCTCAGGAAGCTCCTGGCTCAAGCTCTGAACAATGGCTTCCTCTCCACATTGCCCTTTCCCAGGTCAAGCAGTGGGAAGACAGGGGCTCTGGCCATCAGGTGCTGCCCCCAAGCCTGAGTCCTGGGCTGTTCTGGAGGTTTGAGCTGAACTGCAGCTCTCTTCTGACCCAGGGGCAGTCGTGCCATGTGTCCCACTCCCTAGCAGTGGCCCTCAGGGGAACCCCGGGCTGTCCTGGTGTGATCCCTGCACCCAAGAGCAGCAGGAGAATGTGTTGTCCCAGTGGAAGCAGTTCCCAGATTTAAGCAATTAGCTACCTATTTGTTAATATTACAGTAAAGGAGTTGATTAAGCATAGGAA
>NW_016881782.1:0-765 GCF_001698545.2 Rhinopithecus bieti | reverse complement strand
TGTTCTGAAGCCTCTGCTGGTGATACCCAGGGAAACCGTGTCTGCAGTGGAACTCCAGCAAAATCCAACAGACCTGCAGCTAAGGGACCTGACTGTTAGAAGGAAAACTAACAAACAGAAAGGAATAGCATCAACATCAAGAAAAGACCACCTACACCAAAACCCCATCTGTAGGTCACCAACATCAAAGACCAAAGGTAGATAAAACCACAAAGATGGGGAGAAACCAGAGCAGAAAAGCTGAAAATTCTAAAACTCAGAATGCCTCTTATCCTCCAAAGGATTGCAGCTCCTCACCAGCAATGGAACAAAGCTGGACAGAGAATGACTTTGACAAGTTGACAGAAGGAGACTTCAGAAGGTTGGTAATGACAAACTTTGCCAAGCTAAAGGAGGATGTTCGAACCCATCACAAGGAAGCTAAAAACTTTGAAAAAAGATTAGATGAATGGCTAACTAAAATAAACAGTGTAGAGAAGAACTTAAATGACCTGATGGAGCTGAAAACCATGGCACAAGAACTTCGTGACACATGCACAAGCTTCAATAGCTGATTTGATCAAATAGAAGAAAGGGTATCAGTGATTGAAGATCAAACTAATGAAATAAAGAAAGAAAACAAGGTTAGAGAAAAAAGTAAAAGAAACAAACAAAGCCTCCAAGAAATATGGGACTATGTGAAAAGACCAAACTACATTTGATTGGCATACCAGAAAGTGATGGGGAGAATGGAAACAAGTTGGAAAACACTCTTCAGGATATTAA
>NW_016881781.1:0-455 GCF_001698545.2 Rhinopithecus bieti | reverse complement strand
TTGAGATGGAGTCTCACTGTGTCATGCAGGCTGGAGTGCAGTGGTACAATCTTGGCTCACTGCAACCTCTGACTCCAGGTTCAAGCAATTCTCCAGCCTCATCCTCCTGAGTAGCTGGGACCACAGGCATGCACCACCACATCCAGCCCAATTTTTGAATTTTTAGTAGAGACCAGGTTTCACCATGTTGGCCAGGGTGGTATCGAACTCCTGACCTCAGGTGATCTGCCCACACTGGCCTCTCAAAGTGCTGGGAGCAGGGATTACACGAGTGATCCACTGTGCCCAGCCTCATTCCTATATATTTTTATTGATACTATTATAAATGGATTTTCTTAACTTTGATTTTGGAATAATTGCATACATACATAAATACAATTTTTTTATAATCATTAATTCTTCTATATTGGTAAACAAATTTATTAGCCATAATACTGTGTGTGTGTGTGTGTGTG
>NW_016881780.1:0-1442 GCF_001698545.2 Rhinopithecus bieti | reverse complement strand
ATAACAATAATAATAATAATCAAAAGACATTCCAATGTGAAGAAAAGGAAAAAGAACTCAACTTCACTGGTCGTCAGATAAATGCAAATTAAACAGGAAAATAATATTGCTGTTATTGTTATTATTATTTTGCCTATCCGATAGCCAAAAACATTTTTTAATAATCCCAAGCATTGCCAAGAGTGTGCCAAATGGAGATTTTCATACATCAATGGGAGGAGTGTAGTTGGAATATTTTGGGAGGGAAATCAAACAAGAGATATATACTCTTTGACTCAGAAATGTCATTTCTGGGAAGTTATCCTAAAATATTCATAAATGTGCATAAAGGTTTCACATTCATGATGTTATTTTATTAAAAACATCACATGTAACTTAATGAACCGAAATACAAGCTTGGGGGAAATTAATTATGGTTCAATACCCAATGTAATGCAGCTGTTAACATCAGGCTGTGCTATTTCATGGGATGGAATGATGCTCATGACATACTTATAAATGAGCAAAGCAGGCATCCAAATTATCTCAATGTAGCATTCCATTTTAAAGGGAGAAAGCATAGCAACAGACAAAAAACTGAAATACAGACAACATATTAGATCATAATACTTTACCATCTAAAATATTGACAGTTGTTCTCTCTGGGTGGTGGGATATTGTATGTGATTTTAATATTCTTACATCTCCTTCTCTGAATTTCCTAAATTTTCTGTAATAAGTATATATTACATTTGCAGTCACAAAACAAAAACAGAAAATATTAAAAAAAAAAAAAAAAAAGCAAAGTAAAGAAGGTAGCCAGAGATGGACTGCTGGAAAACCTCCGAATGCCTGGCTGCCGAGATGAGTGGGGTCTGCTCTGATGCCTGTAGGGTCCTTGGTACCCTGGGGAGTGTCGGTGAGGCCAATTAGAAACTTTGGGCTTTTCTTCCCAGCTTGGCCAGGGTGAATGGACACACCTGTCATCGTTCTCCTCGGGAATACGGAACTGGACACACTTGAGAGTTGAGCACTTGCCGAGCGGACACCTCAGTACACTTGCCACCTACACACTTCCTGGCCCACCCCTCTACCCAACTATGTCAAAATTCAAGACAGAGGAATTCATGAGATCCTTCTTTCTGATCTCCCTCACCTGCTTAACTGCTTCTTTGTTTCCAAGGCACTTACCCCATTCTAACATATCACATAATTCATGGAGTAATTTGCATGTTGTTCTTACCTGTCTCCTCCTGCTAGAATGCACACTCCATGAACCTAGGGATCTTGGCTTTGTGCACTAATGGATCCCAAGAACCCAGAAACATGTCTGGCACACAGTAGGTAGTCAATAAATATGTGTTAAATAATGGACTCCAGAATGCTGTGAGAGTTCTGGAATGTTCTTAAGGGTCTACAATGATCTTAAGGATTCCAGAGCAAAGGATCAGCCCATGGGGAAC
>NW_016881779.1:0-1608 GCF_001698545.2 Rhinopithecus bieti | reverse complement strand
GTCAAACCACAGCAAGGTGTTTGGCATTTTGTGCTCATGCAATGTTAACATTGCTGATAGTGGTCTGGTTCCAAGATGGTCTAATAGCAACAGCTGCAGTCTACAGCTCCCAGCACGTGCAATGCGGAAGACGGGTGATTTCTGCATTTCCAACTGAAGTACCAGGTTCATCTCACTGGGGCTTGTTGGACAGTGGATACACCCCATGAAGTGTGAGCTGAAGCAGGGCTGGACATCTCCTCACCCTGAAAGTGCAAGGGGTTGGGAAATTCCCTTTCCTAGCCAAGGGAAGCTGTGACAGATGGTACCTGGAAAATTGGGACACTCCCACCCTAATACTGTGCTTTTCCAATGGTCTTAGCAAACAGCACACCAGAAGACTACATCCCACACCTGGCTTGGAGAGTCCCACACCCACAGAGCTTCGCTCCCTGCTAGCACAGCAGTCTGAGATCGAACTGCAAGGTGGCAGCAAGGCTGGGGAAGATGTGTCCACCATTGCTGAGGCTTGAGTAGATAAACAAAGCAGCTGGGAAGCTCAAACAGGGTGTGAGGCATGCACAAGCTTCAGTAGCTGATTCGATCAAGTGGAAGAAAGGGTATCAGTGATTGAAGATCAAATGAATGAAATGAAGCTAAAAGAGAAGTTAAGAGGAAAAAAAGTAAAAAGAAGTGAACAAAGCGTCCAAGAAATATGGGACTATGTGAAAAGACCAAATCTACGTCTGATTGGTATACCTGAAAGTGACAGGGAGAATGAAAACAAGTTGGAAAACACTCTGCAGGATATTATCCAGGAGAACTTCCCCAACCTAGCAAGGCAGGCCAACATTCAAATTCAGAAAATACAGAGAACGCCACAAAGATATTCTTTGAGAGCAACTCCAAGACACATAATTGTAGATTCACCAAAGTTGAAATGAAGGAAAAAAATATCAAGGGCAGCCAGAGAGAAAGGTTGGGTTACCCACAAAGGAAAGCCCATCAGACTAACTGTGGATCTCTGCAGAAACTCTGCAAGCCAGAAGAGCGTGGGGGCCAATATTCAACATTCTTAAAGAATTTAACCCAGAATTTCATATCCATCCAAACTAAGCATCAAAAGTGAAGGAGACATAAAATCCTTTACAGACAAGCAAGTGCTTAGAGATTTTGTCACCACCAGGCCTGCCACCTTACAAGGTCTCCTGAAGGAAGCACTAAACATGGAAAGGAACAACCAGTACCAGCCACTGCAAAAACATGCCAAATTGTAAAGATAGTTGATTCTAGGAAGAAACTGCATCAACTAATGAGCAAAATAACCAGCTAACATCATAATGACAAGATCAAATTCACACATACCAATATTAACCTTAAATGTAAATGAGCTAAATGCTCCAATTAAAAGACACAGACTGGCAAGTTGGATACAAAGAGTCAAGACCCATCAGTGTGCTGTATTCAGGAGACCCATCTCACATGCAGAGACATACATAGGCTCAAAATAAAGGGATGGAGGAAGATCTACCAAGCAAATGGAAAACAAAAAGCAGGGGTTGCAATCTTAGTCTGATAAAACAGACTTTAAACCAACAAAGATCAAAAGAGACAAAGAAAGGCCATTAC
>NW_016881778.1:0-2674 GCF_001698545.2 Rhinopithecus bieti | reverse complement strand
CATATACGTATATATAAAATTTAGAGACAGAGTCTCAGTATATTCTCTAGGTTGGCGTTGAACTTGTTTCAAGCAATCCTCCTCTGGCCTCAGCCTTTTGAGTAGATGGGACAACAGGTATGTGCCACCCTGCTTGGCTCTTCACCTTATATTCTGGTTTTTTTTTTTTTTTTTTTTTTTGGAGACAGTGTCTCACTCTGTCACCCAGGCTGGAGTGCAGTGGTGCAATCTCGACTCACTGCAACCTCTGCCTCCCGGGTTCAAGCAATTCTCCTGCCTCAGTCTCCTGAGTAGCTGGGACTATAGGCACAGGCGGCCATGCCTGGCTAATTTTTTGCTTTTTAGTAGAGACAGGGTTTCACCGCATTGCCCAGGCTGGTCTTGAACTCCTGAGCTCAGGCAATCTGCTCGCCTCAGCCTCCCATAGTGGTGCAGTGGTGCAGCTCACCATAGCCTCCAACTTCAGCCTGGATGCACTTCAGTCTAGGTGACAGAGCAAGACTCTGTCAAAAACAAAACAACAAACAACAAAACAAACAAACAAAATTTTACATTGATTTATTAAAATAACATAAGCTATTGTTGGCTATACATTTTTCTTTATATCACTAATTTCAGGAACAAGAAAGTAATGGGTGAGACTCACACTGCCCAACTTGTGGTAGCATTTTAGGTAATTTATTAGTCTAGAAACTACAGAAATGAAAAAAAAATAACCCACCAAAATGTATTTATTTATTTATTTAGAGATGGAATTTCAGTCTTGTTGCCCAGGCTGGAGTGCAATGGTGCGATCTTGGCTCACTGAAACCTCTACCTCCCGGGTTCAAGCGATTCTCCTGCCTCAGCCTCCCAAGTAGCTAGGATTACAGGCATCCACCACCACACCTGGCTAATTTTTTGTATTTTTAGTAGAGACGAGGTTTCACCATGTTGGCTAGGCTGGTCTCGAACTCCTGACCCCAGGTGATCCACCCCTCTCGGCCTCCCAAAGTGCTGGGATTATAGGTGTGAGATACTGTACCTGGCCCCAAATTTATTTTTTGCTTATTTATTTTTTATTTATCTTAACTTTTTTTAGAGATAGGTTTTCTCTCTGTTGCCCAGGGTGAAATGCAGTAGCCTGATTATAGCTTGTTGCAGCCTCAAACTCCTGGGCTTATGTGATCCTCCCATTTCAGCCTCCTGAGTAGCTGGCATTACAGGCAAGAGCTGAGTTGCTGCCTCTGTCAAAATGCCTTGAAACAATTATTCCTGGGTATGGCTGAGAGGGATATGACTGAAGGCTCTTGATCAAGTCTCTCTGAGCCTGATAAATTTTGCATACCTTACATTCCTCAGGCTACTCTGAGCCACTTTTCTTTCTTACCCTTGATGCCCATCTGATTGTGGTCAAATCCGTTGTTCTAACTCATTTTAGAAGCAGAATACCTCTGTAGATGATGAAAAAAACCTGATCTCTACCTTCTTAAATTCAGTGTGTAGACTCTGTCACTTTTTTTTTTTTTTTTTGAGATGGAGCCTTGCTCTGTCACCCAGGCTGGAGTGCAGTGGCACAATCTAGGCTCACTGCAAGCTCCGCCTCCCGGGTTCACGCCATTCTCCTGCCTCAGCCTCCCGAGTAGCTGGGACTACAGTCACCCGCCACCCACGCCCGGCTAATTTTTTGTATTTTTTAGTAGAGATGGGGTTTCACTGTGTTAGCCAGGATGGTCTCGATCTCCTGACCTTGTGATCCGCCTGCCTCAGCCTCCCAAAGTGCTGGGATTACAGGCATTGAGCCACCGCGCCCAGCCCCAGCCTGTCACTTAAACTGACAAGACAGATTAACAGTAGAAAAATTTTATTTTGCATACATAATGAGGCTTCACAAAAGAGAAGTGAAAACCCAAGTAGGAGTTTAAGGCTGGGGGCTTATATACCATTTAACAAGGGGTGATACATTGTGAAGAGAATAGAATTGTCAAAGGAAAAGGGAGCTTTGGGATTATGAGGGGAGGGAGTAAACAGTGGGAAGGTGATTAGGAAATGTCTGGCGAGTAAGGTTTGTTATGCAGTCTCAAGTTCTCTCTGGTGATAATACATGTCCTCAGACAAGTATTGTGGGTGAAAGAAAAGAGAGATCAGGCTGTTACTGTGTCTGTGTAGAAAAAGGAAGACATAAGAAACTCCACTTTGATCTGTACTAAGAAAAATTTTTCTGCCTTGAGATGCTGTTTTCTGTAACCCTAGCCCCAATCCTGTGCTTGCAGAAACATGTGCTGTATTGACTCAAGATTTAATGGATTTAGGGCTGTGCAGGATGTGCCTTGGTAAAAATGTTTGCAGGCAGTATGCTTGGTAAAAGTCATCACCGTTCTCCAGTCTCAAGTACCCAGGGACACAATGCACTGCGGAAGGCCACAGAGACCTCTGCCCAAGAAAGCCTGGGTATTGTCCAAGGTTTCCCCCCAACTGAGACAGCCTGAGATTGAAAGAGATGAAATGAAATCCACAGGCAGACAGCCCAGGTGGTGCCTTGAGCCTAGTTAAAAGTTGACCCCGGACCTAACCGATTATGTTATCTATAGATTCCAGACGTTGTATAGACAAGCATTGTGAAGGTCCCTGTCTTGTTCTTTTTCTGTTCTAATTACCAGTGCTTGCCATATATCTCTCAACTTCCTGAGCCCAG
>NW_016881777.1:0-2190 GCF_001698545.2 Rhinopithecus bieti | reverse complement strand
ACATTTCCCTTTTCAGCATGGGCCCCAATGGGGTCCCAAATATCACTTTGCAATTTCCATGAAAAGAGTGTTTGCAAACTGCTTCCTGAGGACTAAGTTGTAACACTGTGAGATGAATTCACAGATCACAAAGAAATTTCTCAGAAACCTTATTTCACGTTTTGAACTGATGATATTTCCTTTACCAGTGTAAGCCTCAATGAGATCCAAAGTAGCCCTTCTCAGGGTCCTCAAAGACATTTTTAATGGACTGCTCCACGATACATAAGGGTAACTCAGTGAGATGAATTCACACATCATGAAGAAGTTTCTAAGAAAGCTTCTTTCTAGTTTTCATCTGAGGATATTTCCCTTGTCACCATAAGCTTCATTGCGCTAAGAAGTATCCCATTGCAGATTTCAAGAAAACTATTTTAGCAAACTGATCACTGGAGAGAAACGTGTAACTCTGTGAGTTGCATTCACACATCGCAATGCAGTTTCTTAGAAGGCTTCTTTCCAATTTTGATCTGAGGATATTTCCTTTTTCACCATAGCCCTCATTGAGTTTTCAAATATCACTTTGCGGAATCCATGAAAGCAGTGTTAGCAAACTGTTCCAAGTAGGGAATGGTGGAACTCTGTGTGATGAAGTCACACATCAGAAAGAAATCTCTCAGAAAGCTTTTCTCTAGTTATTATCTGAGGATATTTCCTTCTTCACCATGTACCCCAATGGGCACCCAAATATCACTTTGCAGATTCCACGAAAAGAGTGTTAGCGAACTGCTTCCTGAGGAGTAAGTTGTAACTCTGTGAGATGAATTCACAGTTCACAAAGAAGTGTCTCAGAAAGCTTCTTTCATGTTTTTAACTGAAGATATTTCCTTTATCAGTGTAGGCCTCTATGTGATTCAAAGAAGCCCTTCTCAGGTTTCTCGAAGACAGTGATAATGGACTGCTCCATGAAACATAAGTGTAACTCTCTGAGATGAATTCACACATCACCAAGAAGTTTCTAAGAAAGCTTCTTTCCTGTTTTCATCTGAGGATATTTCCTTTTTCACCGTAAGCTTCGTTGCACTAAGAAGTATCCCATTGCAGATTTCAAGGAAACTGTGTTAGCAGACTGATAACTTAAGAGAAACGTGTAACTATGTGCGTTGCATTCACACATCACAATGCAGATTTTCAGAAGTCTTCTTTCCAGTTTTTATCTCAGGATACTTCCTTTTTCACCATTGGCCTCAAAGAACTCCCAAACGTCACTTTGCAGAATCCACGACAAGAGTGTTAGCAAACTGTTCCAAGAAGGGATGGGTGGAACTCTGTGTGATGAAGTCACACATCAGAAAGCAATCTCTCAGAAAGCTTCTCTCTAGTTATTATCTGAGGATATTTCCTTTTCACCACGCGCCCCAATGGGCTCCCAAATATCACTTTGCAGATTCCACAACAGTGTTAGCAATCTGCTTCGTGAAAACAAATTTGTAACTTGGTGAGATGAATTCACGTCACAACGGTGTTTCTGAGAAAGCTACTTTCTAGTTTTTTCTGAGGATATTTCATTTGTCACCCTCAGCTTCATTGCGCTGAGATATCCCAATGCACATTTCAAGAAAAGAGTCTTTGCAGGGGATCAATGAAATGGAAAGTGTAACATTGTCAGTTTCATCCACAAGTCACAAGGCAGTTTCTCATAACGCTTCTTTCCAGTTTTTATCTGAGGATATTCCCTTTTTCACCATAGCCCTCAACGAGCCACCAAATATCACTTTGCAGATTCCATGACAACATTGTTAGCAAACTGCTTCCTGAAGACAAAGTTGTAACTCGGTGACATGAATTCACATGTCACAAAAAAGTTTCTCAGAAAGCTACTTTCTAGTTTTTCTTTGAGGATATTTCCTTTCTCACCGTCAGCTTCATTGCACTTAGAGATATCCCAATGCAGATTGTAAGAAAAGAGTCTTAGCAATGGATCAATGAAAAGGAAAGTGTAACTCTGTGAGTTGCATCCACATGTTATGAGGCAGTTTCTAAGAATGCTTCTTTTCAGTTTTTATCTGAGGATATTTCCTTTTTCACCATAGCCCTCAATGAGCTCCCCATTATGACTTGGCAGAATCCACGACAACAGTGTTAGGAACCTGCTGCAAGAACGGAAAATTGAATCCCTGTGTTATGAATTCACACATCAGAAAGCAACTT
>NW_016881776.1:0-457 GCF_001698545.2 Rhinopithecus bieti | reverse complement strand
GACCTACAGTCAGGCTCTCACCCCATCTTTATCAACGACAGAGAAATCGCTGTCCATCTCACTCCCCATCTGTGTATCTATCAGTGAGCTTTGCCACAGACGGTGACCTGAGGGAGGTCTTTCCTGTTGTGGTCACTGACTTGTCCCTCAGACACATCTGAGTGCTAGAAGCACAAAAGTCACCCGATGGTTAAAAAAAAAAAAAACAAACCTCTGGCCGGTGCAGTGGCTCACACCTGTAATCCCAGCACTTTGGAAGGCCGAGGCAGGTAGATCACCCGAGGTCAGGAGTTCAAGACCAGCCTGGCCAATATGGCAAAACCCGGTCTCTACTAAAAATACAAAGATTAGCCTGGCATGGTAGCATGTGCCTGTAATCCCAGGTACTAGGGGGGCTGAGGCAAGAGGATCGCTTGAACCCAGGAGGGCCCGGTTGCCGTGAGCCGAGATAAATCTA
>NW_016881775.1:0-992 GCF_001698545.2 Rhinopithecus bieti | reverse complement strand
TTTCAAACTAAAGCAACAAAGAAGTGGTTTCCTGAGATCTTGTGAACTCCAGCCATGAAACTCCAAAAAATCTCCAATTTTTTGGTTTATGTCTTAAACCTTAAGAAACAACGAAAAAATCTACAAAATTGGAAGCCTACTCCAGCAGAGATAATTTTCCCTAATTGAAAATAGACCAGTATTCGTAAAGATAGACTTTTAGTGGGACTCACAACTTACACAGATTTCTGTGACCTGAAGAAATTTCCCTAAGAGAATCATCCTCTAGACATGTAGGTATGCAAAACACACGGTGTATATTTGTGTATAATTAATCTGTACAAGCCTTTGGCATATTAAACAAATCTCATGTTAAACATGATAACTTTATCCCTTTCTGTGAACTCACACTTTACTGGTTTCAAAAGTTCATCTCCCTTGTGATGCAGCAGTAGGTGCCTTTGAGAATGTGCTGATGCTTCAAGTGAACACGTTCTGGATCCTCACTTGACTTCATGGTTTCATATTTAGAATTGGCATGTCTGTGAATGAAAACCCACCATTTTATCCAACTGAGTTTCATCTTATGATATCATTCTGAACCTTGCCAACAGCCTCCATCATGCATGCTCCAAACCTTTTGCTTTTAAGGGAACAAGGGAGCAAATTCATCCTGCTTTAAGGTGAGAAACTTTCTTGACTTCTATCATATTTATTAGAAACTCTCATTGACAGCCATAATCAAACATTATTTGTTTATGGATCTTACCTCAAAACTGAAACTGTTTTCCTAGTGGCTATATCATTCTATATTTTCACAATTATGGAAAGCATTATAAAGGCTCCAAATGAATTAAAACTAGAAATATTATATGACCAGAAATTCTGCTTCTAGAAATAAACCCAAAGCAGATGAACTCACCACCTTGTTAAGATATCTGAATCCTATGTTTATTGAAACACTATTAATAACAACCAAGATATGGAAACAATCTGAGTGTCAGTAGATAGAC
>NW_016881774.1:0-949 GCF_001698545.2 Rhinopithecus bieti | reverse complement strand
ATTAAGGGGTTGTGAATTTTATCGAAGGCCTTTTCTGCATCTATTGAGAGGATCATGTGGTTTTTTGTCAATGGTTGTGTTTATGTGATGGATTACATCTATTGATTTGTGTATGTTGAATCAACCTTGCATCCCAGGGATGAAGCCGACTTGATCATGGTGGATAAGCTTCTTGATGTGCTGCTGGATTCAGTTTTCCAGTATTTTATTGAAGATTTTTGCATCGATGTTCATCAGGGATATTGTCCTGAGATTTTCTTTTCTTGTTGTTGTTGTGTCTCTGCCAGGTTTTGGAATCAGGATGATGCTGGCCTCATAAAATGAGTTAGAAAGGAGTCCCTCTTTTTCTATTGTTTGGAATATTTTCAGAAAGAATGTAGTCAATTTTAGAATAAGTGCAATGTGGTGCTGAGAAGAATGTATATTCTGTTGATTTGGGGTGGAGAGTTCTGTAGATGTCTATTAGGTCTGCTTGGTCCAGAGCTGAGTTCAAGTCCCGAATATCCTTGTTAATTTTCCGTCTCATTGATCTGTCCAATATCGACAGTGTGGTGTTAAAATCTCCCACTATTATTGTGTGGAAATCTAAGTCTCTCTGTAGGTCTGTAAGAACTTGCTTTATGAATCTGAGTGCTCCTTTATTGGGTGCATACATATTTGGGATAGCTAACTCTTCCACTTGCATTCATCTCTTTACCATTGTGTAATGCTCTTCTTTGTCTTTTTTTTTATCTTTGTTGGTTCAAAGTCTGTTTCACCAGAGTCTAGGATTGCAACCCCTGCATTTTTTTTTTCTTTCCATTTGCTTGGTAAATCTTTTTCCATCCCTTTATTTTGAGCTTATGTGTGTCTTTACACATGAAATGGGTCTCCTGAATACAGCACACCAATGGGTCTTGACTCTTAATCCAATTTGCCAGTCTGTATCTTTTAATTGGGGCACTTAGCC
>NW_016881773.1:0-949 GCF_001698545.2 Rhinopithecus bieti | reverse complement strand
GTAGCCTAACTGGGAGAGCCTAACTGGGAGCAGCCTAACTGGAGTAGACCTCAGGCAAAGTCCAACAGACATGCAGCTGAGGGTCCTGACTGCTAGAAGGAAAACTAACGAACAGAAAGGACATCCACACCAAAACCCCATTTGTACATCACCATTATCAAAGACCAAAGGTAGATAAAACCACAAAGATGGGGAAAAAGCAGGGCAGAAAAGCTCAAAATTCAAAAAAATCAGAGCACCTCTCCCCCTCCAAAGGAAATCAGCTCCTCACCAGCAACAGAACAAAGCTGGAAGGAGAATAACTTTGACGAGTTGAGAGAAGAAGGCTTCAGTCAAACTTCTCAGAGCTAAAGGAGGAACTAAGAACCCAGCGCAAATAAACTAAAAACCTTCAGAAAAGATTTGACAAATGGATAATTAGAATAACCAATGCAGAGAAGTCCATAAAGGACCTGATAGAGATGAAAACCATGACACAAGAACTACGTGACACATGCACAAGCTTCAGTAACCGACTCGATCAACTGGAAGAAAGAGTATCAGAGATTGAAGATCAAATGAATGAAATGAAATGAGAAGAGAAGTTAGAGAAAAAAGAGTAAAAAGAAACGAACAAAACCTCCAAGAAATATGGGAGTATGTGAAAAGACCAAATCTACATCTGATTGGTGTACCTGAAAGTAACGGGGAGAATGGAACGAAGTTGGAAAACATTCTGCAGGATATTATCCAGGAGAACTTCCCCAACCTAGTAGGGCAGGCCAACATTCAAATTCAGGAAATACAGAGAACACCACAAAGATACTCCTCAAGAAGAGCAGTTCCAAGACACATAATTGTCAGATTCACCAAAGTTGAAATGAAGGAAAAAATGTTAAGGACAGCCAGAGAGAAAGGTCGCACTACCCACAAAGGGAAGTCCATCAGACTAACAGCAGACCTCTCAGCA
>NW_016881772.1:0-3814 GCF_001698545.2 Rhinopithecus bieti | reverse complement strand
GTGTTAGGAGCACATTTCTAAACAAAATTGAGAATTTGTTGGGAATAAGAAGAGAAGAAAATAAGTGCTGGATCTGCTATACTCATCCCACATTGCCAATTTCTGCCTGCTCTATTTCTTAGTGTTTCTTATGTTTATTCCCTTCTTCCCATGCTCCAACTGAATTAAACCCTTTGTATTTTTTCCCTAGGTCACTATATTAGCATCAGAAGTAGGTTCTCTATCTTCAATTTGCCCTTCAATTGTACCAAAGGAAACTTCCTAAGGTGCACTGTGATCAACTGCCCCTTTTCCTCCACAACCTGCAGCAACACCCTAGCAGGCCATTAAAGACCTTCTAAGATTCACATACAATTTACCTTTCCAGTTTTATCTTGTACAAATACTCAATCACCAATCAAAAGGATGACACAACTGGACTACTTTGAACAAGTCAGGGGATAATTGTTTCAAAGGGTAAGTTGAAAGCCAAAAGAGCTGAGAGAGGCATTGCCTCTATTTGTGAGCCTTGTGTCAGGTCACAGGGCCCCAGGGTGGAGAGATGAGGATGATTCCTTTACTAGTACTGCTTTGTATAATGACTATGCCCACTTGACCTGGCTTTCGAGTGGGACATTTCAGAGACAACTTCCACCTGAAGTTGGATGACCTGACACTCTTTCAGACATCCATGATCCCAGAGCTTCTCAGATCCATCCTGCCACCCATGAGAGACACCTATTCTTTTTACTAATGCAAGCTCATCAGATACCCAGTGACTCTTCTGAGGAGCATGATTTGGAGAGATAAGTGATATATTTTATTAGAGGAGCCACTAGTCTTGTCCCTTGTTTTTGGGTTATATCTAACATTGGTGTAAAAAACTATCTACTGCAAAGGTAAGTTAAGATACCTTGAATCGTTTAAATTCTGTTCAAATCCATTCATTTACTCTCATGGGATCTTGCATTCTTTCTTATTCTCTCTCTCTCTCTCACACACACACACACACACACACACAGAGCTGTGACTCAGGATGATGGAATAACATAAAGAATACAGATATCAATCTGGCAACAAGAATCCTCAGGAATTTTGCTGATCTCATGATTCCCACCAACAGTCAGAGAACACACAATGTAATATCCCTAGCCCAGGCATATAAGAATTATGCTTTTATTTACTTTCCACAACCCCTCCCAGTTTGGCCCCATCACTACCCTATCTCACAATCTCTACAAAAATCCCATGTCTCATGGAAAGCTGCTGAGGGATATCAGGGGAGATGAGATGATTGAGTCTCCATATGTGACCCTTACCACAGATTAGAAGAGTTCATTCTGGGGCAGGAGAGGAGGTTTCCTTCAGAGTCCTCTTTTGAGGGTGGAGCTAATAAATCATCTCCTATTAGGATCAAGGCACTCCAACTTCTTGGAAAAAGGGGTCAACATTCACAATAATTAGTTTCTTTCCTGGTACTAAGAATCAGTAGATAAAGCCTACATAGCAAACAGCGGAGAGGTAGAGAACTCCAATCTAAGGTAAAAGGGCATACAGGTTATACCAGTCCCAAGTATATTTATTTATTTATTTTTAAAAAGAATTTCTCACACCCAAGAAGAGTTGTCAGTTAATGATTGAATGGATTTTCAAACCGACTGAAACCTGGGGCATCTACCATCCCCTATTTTCTCCCCCTACCCACACTTCTGTTGCATCCAAGCATGCAATTCCAGAATATCTATAATGAGTGACAGAAGAAACTTGTACTGACAGTGAAATTAGGTGAAGAATGAAAGAAGTTTTCCCCCTTAGTAACAGGGATTTAATACCAAGCACAAACCTGTAAGGTTCAGACTGTTTGCTAGCAGTTATAATTAATTCTTCAGAACTTGCCAGGTAGAATGATATGCCACATGAGATGTCTGGCTCTGGAACTAATCAGTTCTACCTGCTTCTAGCTGCTCCATTTTTAAGTTCTTGTCAAAACAGAGTCCCTCTGTTGTTTGAACTGTGTGGGCTGATGTGTGATAGAAGCAGTGTCATGTAGAGGTTAAGTTCAAGGTTGGAGAGCCAAACAGAGCTGGGTTTGAGTTCCAGGTTTGGCACTTAGCAGTTAACTGCATAGCCTTGGACAAGTCATTTATCCTTAGCCTCTTGATCTGTAAATTGGATATAAGCTAGTATACCATGGGGATAAATGAGATAGTGCCTGCAAAGCACTTCGTACTATCCCAGACACATACTCTCCATAAACATAGGCATTCTCAAAAAATATAGGATTCTTTAAAATCCACTTGACATAAAATCATTACTGATATACTGGCCATAGCTTCATTCTGTCTCACTTTCATTCTCCTTTGAATGAAATAAGTTTTCCATGCATCTCATACAGGAGAGCTCTGGCTGGCATCTGGCAGGTGCCCCTCTGGGATGAAGCTTCCAGAGGAAAGATCAGGCAGTAATCTTTGCTGTTCTGCAGCCTCTGCTGGTGATACCCAGGCAAATAGGGCCAGGAGTGGACCTCCAGCAAACTCCAGCAGACTGGCAGCAGAGGGTACTGACTGTCAGAAGGAAAACTAACAAACAGAAAGGATTAGCACATCCACTCAAAGACCCCATCCGAAGGTCACCAACATCAAAGACGAAAGGTAGATACATCCACAAAGATGGGGAGAAACCAGTGCAAAAAGGCTGAAAATTCAAAAAATCTGAACAGCCCTTCTCTTCCAAAGGATCACAACTCCTCGCCAGCAAGAGAACAAAACTGAACAGAGAATGGTCTGACGAATTGACAGAAGTAGGCTTCAGAAGATGGATAATAACGAACTCCTCTGAGCTAAAGCAGCATGTTCTAACCCAGTGCAAGGAAGGTAAAAACCTGAGAAAAGATTAGACGAATTGCTAACTAGAATAACCAGTGTAGAGAAGAACATAAATGACCTGATGGAGCTGAAAAACACAGCATGAGAACTTCGTGAAGCATACATAAGTAACAATAGCCTAATTGATCAAGCAGAAGAAAGGACATCAGTGATTGAAGGTCAACTTAATGAAATAAAGAGGAAAGACAAGATTAGAGAAAAAAGAATAAAAGGAACGAACAAAGCCCCTAAGAAATACACGACTAAGTGAAAAGACAAAATCTAGGTTTGGTTGGTGTACCTGAAAGTGATAGGGAGAATGAAACCAAGTTGGAAAACACTCTTCAGGATATTATCCAGGAGAATATCCCCAACCTAGCAAGACAGGCCAACATTCAAACTCAGGAAATACACAGAACACCGCAAAGATACTCCTCGAGAAGAGCAAATCCGAGACACATAGTCGTCAGATTCACCAAGGCTGAAATGAACGAAAAAATGTTAAGGGCAGCCAGAGAGAAAGGTCCCCATCAGACTAATGGCAGATCTCTCTGCAGAAACCCTACATGCCAGAAGAGAGAGGGGGCCAATATTCAACATTCTTAAAGAAAAGAATTTTAAACCCAGAATTTAACATCCAGCCAATCTAAACTTCATAAGCGAAGAAGAAATAAAATCCTTTACAGACAAGCAAATGCTGAGAGATTTTGTCACCACCAGGCCTGCCTTACAAGAACTCCTGAAGGAAGCACTAAATATGGAAAGGAACAACTGGTACTAGCCACTGCAAAAACATACCAAATTGTAAAGAACATTGCCATTATGAAGAAACTACATCAACTAACAGGCAAAATAACCAGCTAGCATCATAATGACAGGATTAAATTTACACATAACAATGTTAACCTTTAATGTAAATGGGGTAATTGGCCAAATTAAAAGACACAGAATGGCAAATTGGATAAAGAGTC
>NW_016881771.1:0-1321 GCF_001698545.2 Rhinopithecus bieti | reverse complement strand
GGCTTCCCAGCGGCTTTGTTTACCTACTTATGCCTCAGCAATGGCGGGCGCCCCTCCCCAGCCTCGCTGCTGCCTTGCGGATAGATCGCCGCAGACTGCTGTGTTAGCAGTGAGGGAGGCTCCGTGGGTGTGGGACCCTCCCGGCCAGGTGTGGGATATATTCTCCTGGTGTGCCTGTTTGCTTAAAGCGCAGTATTGGGGTGGGAGTTACCCGATTTTCCAGGTGTTGTGTGTCTCAGTTCCCCTGGCTAGGAAAACGGATTCCCTTCCCCTTGCGCTTCCCAGGTGAGGTGATGCCTCGCCCTGCTTCAGCTCTGGCTGGTCAGGCTGCAGCAGCTGACCAGCACCGATTGTCCGGCACTCCCTAGTGCGATGACCCCAGTACCTCAGTTGAAAATGCAGAAATCACCGGTCTTCTGTGTCGCTCGCGCTGGGAGTTGGAGACTGGAGCTGTTCCTATTCAGCCATCTTGGTCCGCCAGAGAACCGTATTTTTTAATAGAAACGGGGTTTCACCGTGTTAGCCAGGTTCATGGGCACCCCAGGTGATTATGATAGGCTGGAACATGAAGCCTTCTGGTGACAGTTTTAGAGCAGAGAAGACTGTAGAAGTGCTTTGGAACAATTCATTCATTTGTGCATTCATTTAAAAAACTATTTCTCATGTGCCTACCATGGGCCTAGAACCATTCCAAGCACTGGGCATATTGTAATATACAGGTTAAGTCTAAACAACACTCCCCAGAGTGTGATTGTCTCACTCCACAGGACTCTCCAGATGCATCTTCTTGAGCAATTGAAAAAGTACAGCTGTGTATTCATTTTAAAGGTCCATGAGTATCCTCTTCCCACTCTTTTATGCCAAAGTTTTGACTCTAGCCATTATAAATATACCTTCCTGGTGACTCCATACTTTATGGAGTTAGGCCTTAGAGTTAGGTCTCTTGGTGTTTATTTCTTAGAGTAGAGGTTTTCTCTCATTTTAGTAAAATTACTTTAAATTAAAATTAAGAAGTACTTACTATGTGCCAGGTGTTATGTTAAATACCTTTCTCTCCAAGAGTTCATAGTTTATGTAGGAAAAGATTGATAATAAACTAACTATTAAAACACAGCAGAGGTGTTCTAGAGGCATGTATGTGGTATCCTGAGAGGATGAGGAGAACTCCATCCTGAAGTCGGTAGCAGAAGGCAACTTCTCTTTCGAATGAACATGATTTGAAATAAGACTTCTCTTGAATGATGAGTTATATTGCTTTGTATAAGAACTGCAGAAATGGCCGGGTGCGGTGGCTCATGCCTGTAATCCCAGCACTTTGGGA
>NW_016881770.1:0-1323 GCF_001698545.2 Rhinopithecus bieti | reverse complement strand
AATCTGCTCCCAACATTAAATCAAGCTCCAAAAATTAAATTCCGGCCCTCAAACCCCACAATGAGACTTAATTAATCTCGCCTTCAAGTTGTACAATAACAGAGTAGAGGCAGCCAAGTAGCAATGTATTTCTGAGTTGCAATTTCTTGCCTCCACTGTGAGACAAATCCCAGCCACATCTCCAGCACACAAGAAGTCCAAACGCCTGAACCGCAGCTGCCAGGGGTTCCTCCAGAACCTCCTCCCCCAGGAGTTTGCTACAAGTGCCAGAAATCTGGCCACTGGGCCAAGGAATGCCCACAGCCCGGGATTCCTCCTAAGCCGTGTCCCATCTGTGTGGTACCCCAGTGAAAACTGGACTGTTCAACTCAACTGGCAGCCACTTCCAGCGCCCCTGGAACTCTGGCCCAAGGCTCTCTGACTGACTCCTTCCCAGATCTTCTTGGCTTAGCGGCTGAAGACTGACGCTGCCCGATCGCCTCGGAAGCCCCCTAGACCATTACGGAGCCGAGCTTGGGGTAACTCACAGTGGAAGATTCCCAGCCATATGAAGACACCCTAGCTGGACAATCAGTTCTCGTTAAGAATCTGACCCCTCAAATTCTAAAACCTCATTGGACTGGACCCTACTTAGTCATCTATAGTACCCCAACTGCTGTCCGCCTGCAGGATCCTCCCCACTGGGTACTTACACCGTTTCAGGAAAAAGCTGTGTCCGTGGACAGCCAGCCTAATCCTTCCTCTTCCTCCTGGAAGTCGCAAGTACTCTCCCCTACTTCCCTTAAACTCACTCGCATTTCTGAAGAACGGAAATAACCCTTATGAGCCTAATACATCCCTTCATTCTATTAGTTCTGTTCATCCTTACCCTACTTTTTACAACAGGACTTTACGAAGTCCTGAGCCCCCAAAACTAGTCATCCCTACTATCTTCCGTCTAGTCATACTCCTATTCACCATTCTCAACTACTCATAAATGCCCTACTCTTGTTTACTCTGCTGGTTTACACTGTTTCTCCAAGCCATCACAGCTGATATCTCCTAGTGCTATCCTCAAACCGCCACTCTTAACGCTTAAATAATCTTTGCTGGCGGGGCCATGCTGAACCTCCTTAGGCACTCTCTAATTGGATTTCCTGTGTCCTCCCAATTCTTAGTCCTTTAACACTTGTTTTTCTCCTTCTCTTATTCTGTTTAGTTTTTCAATTCATACAAAACCGTATCCAGGTCATCACCAATCATTCTATACGACAAATGTTTCTTCTAACAACCCCACAATATCACCCCTTACCACAAAATCTTCCTTCAGCTTAATCTCTCCCA
>NW_016881769.1:0-2851 GCF_001698545.2 Rhinopithecus bieti | reverse complement strand
AGTAGGCACCTATTCACATTTGTAACTCCAGCACATGGCCCATAGTAAGTGCTCAATAATTCCTGTTCACTGGTCACTTAAATAACACTTAGAGAACTCTTGCTTCCTGTCTGGGTGAATATAATCAATGCTTAAGATTAATAAGGGCAACAGAAATGAATGCGCTCGGTGGTTCAGGATCCTTTACCAGCCAGAAGCACTCGTCTTTAACCCCTAAACATTTCTGTTCCCCTCACTGGGTCTCACCTTTTAACTACTAGCATTCTCCTCCTGCAGCCATGGGCTCTATGTGTCTTTCCATCGACCCACCCCTGGCTGACTTGGACACTGCTCTACCATCAAGGATGGCTTTGGTCTCCTCACTTCATTGACTTGAAGTCTCTTCCCCACCTCCCATGGCTCCACCCACTCCTACTGCAGTCGGCCCACTCCCACCCTCATCTCTCTGCTGAAACTATCCTTGCCAAACTCTATGGCCACTTCTCAATCCTTATCTCACCTAACCTCTCCAAGGCATTTGACACACTTGACCTTGCCCTCTTCTTTGGAGATCTTTAGAGTGCATGATTTCTTGCTCTGAGTCTTCCTCGTACCTCTAACTGCCCCTTCCCAGCCTCTTTACAGAGTCCTCTTCCTCCGCTGGAACCTTAAATGTTGGAATCCCCTGAGTTTCCATCCGTCACTTGCTTCACAAGGGGAACCAGTTCTGGGTTCTTGTTCTTTTGCAGAATATACACATAACATAAAATTTACCATCTTAGCCAATTTTAGGTGTACAGTACAGTAATATAAAGTACATGTACCTTGTGGTGCAACCGTCACTACCATCCATCTCCATAACTTCATCTTCCCAAACAGAAACTGCAGTCCCCTCCCCACGGCTCTTCGTAACCACCCTTTTACTTTCTGTTTCTGTGAATTTGCCTACTCTGGGTACCTCCTATAAGTGGAATCCTATGGTATTTTGCAGTTGGCTTGTTTCACTTATCATATATCCTCAAGGTTCATACATGTAATAATGTGTCAGAATTACCTTCCTTTGTAAGGCCAGTGACTTTATATTCCATGATACATGTGTACCACGTTTTGTTTATCCATTTTCTGTTGGTAGACCTTTGGGTTACTTCCACATTTTAGCTACCATGAATAATGCTGCATGAACATGGTGTATAGCAAGTGTGTGTTCCAGTTCCTGCTTTCAGTTGTGTGGGGTTTATACCCAGAAATGAAATTGCTAAATCAAAAGGTAATTTTTTTTTAAGATAGGGTCTCATACTTTCATACAGAGGCTTGATTGTGCAATAACACCATCCTGGCTCCTTGCAGCCTTGACCTGTGCTCAGGGGATCCTTCTGTCTCAGCCTCCCAAGTGGCTGGGACTACAGGTGCATGCCACCATACCCAGCTATTTTTTTTTTTAAGGAATAGGATCTTGCTACATTGTCCAGGCTGATCTTGAACTCCTGGCCTCAAGTGATCCTCCTGCCTTGACCTCCCAAAGTGTCAGGGTTACAGGCATGAGCCACCATGTCTGGCCTGATAATTCTTTTTTTTTTTTTTTTTTTTTTTTTTTGAGATGGAGTCTCGCTATGTTGCCAGGCTAGACTGCAGTGGTGTGATCTCGGCTCACTGCAACCTCCGCCTCCTGGATTCAAGTGATTCTCCTGGTTCAGCTTCCCAAGTAGCTGGGACTACAGGCGTGCACCACCACACCTGGCTAATTTTTTGTATTTTAGTAGGGATGGGGTTTCACCATGTTGGCCAGGATGATCTCAATCTCCTGACCTTGTGATAATTCTATCTTTAATTTGTTGAGGAATCACTATACTGTTTTCGTTCCAATTTTTTCATATCCTCATCAAAACTTGTTATTTTCTGTTTGCTTTGTTTTGGATCTTGCTAGTAGCCATCCTAATGAATGTTATTGAGAAGTGTCTGGGTTCTTTTTTTTTTCTTTTTTTGAGGCAGCGTCTTGCTGTGTTGCCCAGGCTGAGGTGCAATGGCACAAGCTCGACTCACTGCAACTCCTGCCTCCTGGGTTCAAGCAATTCTCGTGCCTCAGCCTCCTGAGTAGCTGGGCCCATGGTGCGTTCCACCACAGCCAGTTTACTTTTGTATTTTGGCAGGGATAGGGTTTTGCCATGTTACCCAGGCTGGTCTCAAACTCCTGGCTGAAGTGATGCACCCGCCCCAGCTTCCCAAAGTCCTGGGATTACAGGTGTGAGCCACCGCACCTGGCCGTGTCTGGGTTCTACCAATGTTTAAAACTAGAATTATTCTATGAAAACAATCTAGGCCCCAAATTTTGACTGCTGGAATAAACAATATAGGAAAATGTGTATCATTTCCTAGTTTCACTTTAAAGGTAGGATGAAGGTTAAGGTGCAGAAAGTGAAGTTAATTATTATTCTTCATTTATGGTTAGCCTCATCTTGAGTCTAGCAGGGTGCCACCCCTCCTCCCTGTTGCCAGTGCCTGTCCCATTCTCTCTCACCACAGACACTCAGTGTAATGTGGCTGCTGAGATATTAACACAGGATTGCTATCCGCGATCCCAATTGTCCTCAAAACCCTTGGAAAATAGCTCTTTGTTAACAATGTCACTTCTTCTGTTACTCTTCTCACTCAAGCCACTGTGCTGGGATTGAAAGACTTTGCTCTTCATGGCTTACGGGAAAGTTAAGGTAGTGTTTTTTGCTCTAGAAGCCACGTGAAAATGGGACTGCGTTGGAATAAGCATCTATAGGAGCTGATACCTGCCCTGGCAGTATCTGGTAACCAAGAATTTCCAGAACTGCAACGGGAGAGTGGGGTGGGGGGAAAACCCCAGTTCAAAAGAGGAAGAACAATC
>NW_016881768.1:0-2950 GCF_001698545.2 Rhinopithecus bieti | reverse complement strand
AAAACAGTGTGGCGATTCCTCAAAGATCTAGAATTAGAAATATCATTTGACCCAGCCATCCCATTAGTGGGGATATACCCAAAGGATTATAAGTCATGCTGCTATAAAGAAACATGCACACGTATGTTTATTGCGGCACTATTCACAATAGCAAAGACTTGGAATCAACCCAAATGTCCATCTGCGACAGACTGGATTTAAAAAATGTGGCACATATACACAATGGAATACTATGCAGTCATAAAAAAGGATGAGTTCGTGTCCTTTGTAGGGACATGGATGCAGCTGGAAACCATCATTCTCAGCAAACTATCACAAGAACAGAAAACCAAACACCGTATTTTCTCACTCATAGGTGGGAATTGAACAAGGAAATCACTTGGACACAGGAAGGGGAACATCACACACCGGGGCCTATTGTGGGGTTGGGGGAGGAGGGAGGGATAGCATTAGGAGACATACCTAATGTAAATGATGAGTTAATGGGTGCAGCACACCAACATGGCATATATATATAACAACATGGTTTGTTATATATATATGTATACATATATAACAAACCTGCACGTTGTGCACATGTACCCTAGAACTTAAAGTATAATTTTTAAAAAAAGGAAAAAGAAAAAAAATCCCATCAAAAAGTGGGCTAAGGACATGAATAGACAGTTCTCAAAAGAAGATATCAAATGGCCAAAATATATGAAAAAATGCTCAACATCACTAATGATTGGGGAAATGCAAATCAAAACCACAATGCAATACCACCTTACCCCTGCAAGAATGGTCATAAACAAAAAATCAAAAAACAGTAGATGTTGGTGTGGATGCAGTGATCAGGGAACACTTCTACACTGCTGGTGGGAATGTAAACTAGTATAGCCACTATGGAAAACAGTGCGGAGATTCCATAAAGAACTAAAAGTAGAACTGCTATTTGATCCTGCAATCCCACTACTACTGGGTATCTACCCAGAGGAAAAGAAGTCAGTATACGAAAAACATACTTGCACACTCATGTTTATAGCACTACAATTTGCAGCTGCAAACTTGTGGAACCAACCCAAATGCCCATCAATCAACAAGTGGATAAAGAAACTGTAGTATGTATATATGATGGAATACTACACAGCCACAAAAAGGAATGAATCAATGGCATTCACAGCGACCTGGATGAGATTGGAGACTATTATTCTAAGTGACGTAACTCAGGAATGGAAAACCAAACATCTTACGTTCTTACTGACGTGTGGGAGGTAAGCTATGATGCAAAGGCATAAGAATGATACAACAGACTTTGGGAACTTGGGGGTAAGGGTGAGAGAGGAATGAGGGATAAAAGACTACAAATATGGTGCAGTGCATACTGCTCGGGTGATGGGTACACCAAAATCTCACAAATCACAACTAAAGAACTTATTCATGTAACCAAATACCACCTGTATTCCAGTGACCTATAGAAAAATAAAAATTAAAAGAATTAAGAATTAAAAAATTTAAAAAACAGTAAGTAGAAGGGAGGTATGTGAAGGAAGTTATGGGTATGAAGAGGTATTTTGGTAAGGAAGGTTAAAAGAAAAGAGAATAATTTTTTAAAAGGAAGAATCTTGTGTGATAAATTTTTGTCATAAAGTAAAATGACTGCTTACTTGAAAAAAGGAGGTATCAAACAAAGCAGAATGTCTCAACATGTCATAAAATATCTCAGTAAGTCATAATAAGGTCTGTAAATAATGAATTTATGAAAGGAATTTTGCATGTGATCAAGATGGCTATGATTAGAAGGGAATTATTTGTAAGTCCAAAGACTGAGCTTTGCTATTAAAAATACACTAATATAAAACTAAAGATTTCGTTTCCTGTGTTAGAACAACAAGGTTATCCTGAAGTATTGATCTGTTCTTAAAACTACAAAAAGTTTTTATTTTTAATCCTAAAATCTCTTCTTTAACAGACCATTTCTATTGCTTCCTGGGATCCATTTAATTTTCCCAGTTTCAGGTTGGAAATGATGTCCTCTTCGTGTAAAATGGGAATTTCATTTCTTGACATAGACTTTTCCCCTAAAGCTTCTCAGATTTAGATTTCAGAAGTTCAACTTCTGTTGTATCTCACAGCACATGATTTATAGATCATGTCTATAAATAAGGATTTATCCATCAGTGCCTTCAGCTCTTCCTCCCCATCAGATGGCCTGGGGTGATAACTCTCTCTTTCAACCTTTATATCAACTCCTATCACATTTTTTCTCCCATTATAACTCGGCTGTCATGGCTTGATGCTGAAATATTTCACCTGAAAGTCTAGAAAACAAATTTCTCTCCAGTATAATTCCAGTGTGATTGAATTGTCCCATCTAACCAGGAAACTTCTCATGCTCTTGCTTTTCCTGTGTGTTCCCCTGCTCAGGTACTAGTTAGCTTGTTTACATTTCTCTACTAACGGTTCACACTCACAGCCTTGGACACACTCTTTCTCTGCCCAATTAAACTCAGTGTTTTATTCATCAGGTTTGACTGCCAGTTGATCTACATGGGCTTCCCATGAGGGGCACAATCACACTGCAGGGGGCGTTTCTTTAACTTTTGCATAAGTGGCCTAAAAAAAACCAAAGATTTTGTATTTTACTAGTATAATTTTTTGTGTTGTCTTTATGAAGTTTTTGGTTACTTAGGAAACTTGAGCTTTGAAGAAGTTAGGTCCTTTTAATCCATGTAACTTTCTGTATTACTTTTAAAGTCTTTTGATGATCACTGATTAAATACATGGCCATATTTAATAGTGACCTGTGATTCTGCTTTCATCAACCATGTTGAACCTGTTGACATCTTTGGCAGGCTTCCTCAGGATCACAATTCTAAAGTAAGTCTTTTTTATCTAGAATTGACTTAGGGATTTTACAGTTAGACCCCTGGAAAGCCTCAAATAATTTATCTCTCATCCCATAGAGAAA
>NW_016881767.1:0-947 GCF_001698545.2 Rhinopithecus bieti | reverse complement strand
TGCAGATTTGTCTGAGAATAGTTCATTATTCACTATGAGATTCAATCATATCCAAGATATTACTTCTGAGCTTCCACAAAGTCAGTGCCAGCAGACTCTTCCATGAAAGAGTGGTGTAACACTTTGAAATGCATTCACTCATCACAAAGCAGTTTCTCAGAACGCTTCATTCCGGTTTTTTTGGAGGATATTTCCTTTTTCACCATTGCCCTCAATGAGCTCCCAATGATCACTTTGCAGATTTCACGACAACAGGGTTAGCAAACTGCTACAAGAAGGGAAAGGCGAATCTCTGTGCGATGAATTCCCACACCAGAAAGGAATTTCTCAGAAAGCTTCTTTCCAGTTATTATCTGAGGATATTTACGTTTTCACCATGGGCCTCAAGGCACTCCAAAATATCACTTCTCTGATTCCACGACAGGAGTGTTAGCAAACTGCTTCGTGAAGTCGCAGTTGTAACTCGGAGAGATGAATTCACACATCAAAGAGAAGTTTATCAGAAAGTTACTTTCTAGTTTTTATTTGAGGACATTGCCTTTGTCACCCTAAGCTTCATTGTGCTAAGAAATATCCCGATGCAGATTTCAAGAAATCAGTGTTAGCAAACGGATCAATGAAAAGGAAAGTGTAACTCTGTGAGTTGTATTCACAGGTCACAATGCAGTTTCTCAGAACGCTTCTCTCCAGCTTTCATGTAACGATATTTCCTTTTCACCATAGCCCTCAATGGGCTCACAAATATCGCTTTGCAAATTCCACGAGAACAGCCTTAGAGAACGGCTTCATGAGGGGAAAACTGTAACTCTGTGAGGCGAATTCACAGATCACAATGAAGTTTCTCCGAAAACTTGTTTCTCGTTTGTATCGGAGGATCTTTCCTTTGGCCCTGTAGTCTTCCAAGGGATCTGAAATATCAGTTCTCAGATTCCACAAAACAGGGCTAG
>NW_016881766.1:0-3810 GCF_001698545.2 Rhinopithecus bieti | reverse complement strand
CTCCTCCTTGTACCTCTGGTAAAATTCGTTTGTGAATCTGTCTAGTTCTGGACATTTTTTGATTGGTAAGCTATTAATTATTGCCTCAATTTCAGAGCCTGCTATTGGTCTATTCAGGGATTCAACTTCTTCCTGGTTTAGTCTTGGGAGAGTGTATGTGTCCAGGAATTTATTCATTTCTTCTAGGTTTTCTAGTTTATTTCAATAGATGTGTTTATAGTATTCTCAGATGGTAGTTTGCATTTCTGTGGGATCAGTGGTGATATCACCTTTATCATTTTTTTATTACATCTATTTGATTCTCCTCTTTTTTCTTCTTTATAAATCTATCAATTTCATTGATCTTTTCAAAATACCAGATCCTGGATTCATTGATTATTTTTAAGGGTTTTTTTTATGTCTCTATCTCCTTCAGTTCTGCTCTGATCTTAGTTATGTCTTGCCTTCCGCTAGCTTTTGAATGCGTTTGCTCTTGCTTCTCTAGTTCTTTTAATTGTGATGTTAGGGTGTGAGATGTCAGTCTGCACCTAGTGGGGTATGTCTCCCAGTTAGGATACTCAGGGGTCAGGGACCCACTTGAGCAGGCAGTCTGTCCGTTCTCAGATCTCATTGTCCGTGCTGGGAGAACCATTGCTCTCTTCAAAGCTGTCCGACAGGGACATTTACATCTGCAGAGGTTTCTTCTGCTTTTTGTTTAGCTATGTCCTGTCCCCAGAGTTGGAGTCTACAGAGGAAGGCAGGCCTCCTTGAACCATTGTGGGCTCCGCCCAGTTCGAGCTTCCAGGTGGCTTTGTTTACCTACTTAAGCCTCAGCAATGGTGGGCGCCCCTCCCCCAGCCTGGCTGCCGCCTTGCAGTGAGATCTCAGACTGCTGTGCTAGCAATGAGGGAGGCTCCGTGGGTGTGGGACCCTCCAGGCCAGGCATTGGATATAATCTCCTGGTGTGCCGTTTGCTAAGACCATTGGTAAAGTGCAGTATTAGGGTGTGAGTTATCTGATTTTCCAGGTGTGGTGTGTCTCAGTTTCCAAAAGTAATTCCCTTCCCCTTGTGCTTCCCAGGTGAGGTGATGCCTTGTCCTGCTTCAGCTCTCGCTGGTTGGGCTACACTCACTGACCAGCACTGACTGTCCGACACACCCCAGTGAGCTGAACCCAGTACCTCAGTTGAAAATGCAGAAATCACCTATCTTCTGTGTCACTCATACTGGGAGCTGGAGGCTGGAGTTTTCCTATTCGGCTATGCTGGGTGCCCCCTCTGTTCCTGACCAAGTCTTATCTTTTTTTTTTTTTAATTTTCAAAGCATGTTGCTTGTTGACTTTCTGGAAGGCCAAAGAACAATAACATCTGCTTATTATGAGAGTGTTTTGAGAAAGTCAGCCAAAGTTTCAGCAGAAAAGTGCCCAGAAAACCTTCAACAGAGAGTCTTTCTCTGCCATGACAATACTACTTTTCATTCCTTTTATCAAACATGAGCAATTTTTGAGAATTTCGATGGAAAATGATTAGACATGTAACTGATAGTCCTTAGTTGTCTCCTTCTCACTTCCTTTTATTTCTTAATCTTAAAAATCTTTAGGCTAGGCATGGTGACTCACGCCTGTAATCCAAGCATTTTGGGAGGCTGAGGCAGGTGGATTTTCTAAGGTCAAGAGTTCGAGACCAGCCTGGCCAACATGGTGAAGCCCCATCTCTACTACAAAAATATGAAAATTATCCAGGTGTGATGGCATGCACCTGTAGTCCCAGCTACTCAGGGGGCAGAGGCAGGATAATTGCTCGAGCCCAGGAGGCAGAGGTTGCAGTGTAACAAGAGTAAAACTTCGTCTAAAAAAAAAAAAAACAACTTTAAAGGTCACCCATTTTCTTCAGTTAATAATGTAAAACAACTGCATTGACATTGTTAAATGCCCAGCACCCTCAGATCTTTAGAGATGAATGAAATGGCTGGTATCAATGCTTACAAAAATGTCTTGAAAGTTGAACACCAAAAGTTGAAAATATAGTTTGTACATTTTACTTTTATATTTTAATTTCATTTTCCATGAACTTTTTGAAGTTTTGCCATATATCTTTGTTCTTATTAAAAGGTTAGCAATACATTATCTATTTTATCTGATTAATGTTTCCATTCATTTATTTGTATTTCATTTTTAGAAATACTAGTAAGACATATGTAAACTCTCTATTTGCTTATGTTGTATCTACATTTCTTTTACAATGTTTTCATCCCATTTTCCTCTTACTTTTAATTCTAGGATAGCTTCTCAAACGTATTATTTGTATCAATGATTTCATTCAACACAATTTCATTTATATTCTCATGACTTTCAACTTGTGTTTCAATTATTGTATTTTATTTTTTGTATCCTGGAAATCCTTCCTGATTTTATTCACTTCCTATTTTGTTGCAACCTGGTACTATTTTGTATTCATTTTTGTTCTGTTCATTGATGTGCTGTTTTGTTTCTTCTTGCTACTTACCTTCTTGTACATTCATTGTGGATGCTGTAAATTTTCTAATTTTTTTTCTGACTTCCACAGAGGACTTTTTCAGGGATAAGTTCTATCTCTGAATTGTCTGAATCCCCTTCTGTGTTCTTTTGTAAGCCTCATATCATTGTTTATTCCCCCTTTACTCATATGTAAACAAATTACCTTAAACAGAATAAGGAATTGTTGGACACATACGTATTAGTCTGTTTTCATGCTACAGATAAAGATTTAGGTGAGCATATAGTCAAACCATATTATTCCAGCCCTAGCCCCTCCAAATCTCATATTCTCACCTTTTAAAGTCAATCATGCCTTCCCAATAGCCCCCAAATTCTTAATTTATTTCAGCATTAACCCAACATTCCACATCCAAAGTCTCATCTGAGCCAAGGCAAGTCCCTTCCACCTATGAGGCTGTAAAATCAAAAGCAAGCTAGTTACTTCTTAGATACAATGGGGGTACAGGTATTCAGTAAATACAGCTGTCCCAAATGGGAGAAATTGGCCTAAAGAAAGGGGGTACAGGCCCATGAAAGTCTGAAATCCAGCATGGCAATCAAATTTTAAAACTCTAAAATGATCTTCTTTGACTCCAGGTCTCACATCTAGGTCATGCTGATGCAAGAGGTGGATTCACATGGTCTTGGGCAGCTCCGCCCCTGTGGCTTTTTAGGATATAGCCTCCTTCCTGACTGCTTTCATGGGGTGGCACTGAGTTCTGTGTCTTTTCCAGGCATACTGTGCAAGCCATTGGTAAATATATCATTCTGGGGTCTGGAGGGCAGTGGTCTTCTTCTCACAGCTCTGCTAGGCAATGCCCCAACAGGAACTCTGTGTGGGGATTCTGACCCCACATTTCCTTCTGCACTGCCCTAGCAGAGTTTCCCCATGAAGGCCTTGCCCATGCAGCAAACTTTTGCCTGGGTATCCAGGCATTTCCATATATCTTCTGAAATCTAGGAGGAGGTTCCCAAACCTCAGTTCTTGACTTCTGTGTGCCTGCAGGCTCAACACCACGTGGAAGCTGCCAAGGCTTGGGGCTTCCACCCTCTGAAGCCACAGCCTGAGAAGTACATTAGCCCCTTTCAGCCATAGCTGGAGTGGGTGGGACACAGGACACCAAGTCCCTAGGTTGCACACAGCACAGGGACCCTGGGTCTGGCCCACAAAACCACTTTTGTTCCTGGACTTCCAGGCTTGTGATGGGAGGGGCTGCCGTGAATGTCTCTGACATGACCTGGGGACATTTTCCTCATGGTCTTGGGGATTAATATTAGGTTCCTTGCTACTCATGCAAATTTCTTTTTTTTTTTCTT
>NW_016881765.1:0-540 GCF_001698545.2 Rhinopithecus bieti | reverse complement strand
ATCCTCATCACCTGGAGGGCTCTGCCCACAGTGCCTTCTGCACCCACCACCAGTGACAGGGAGCCTGAAGGCTTCACGGTACAAGTGCAGCCGGAGCCGCGCCCCACACCATGAGGCTCCAGGGCCAGGCGTGGCAGCTGGAGGAAGGCCAGGACAGCGGCCAGCAGGGGACCATGAGGATCCTCTCCAGTCCCTACACGGGGCTCTCATGAGGAGCATCTCCCTCGAATCCCAACATAGGGGTCTCAGAGCAACCCTCCGCATCACCTCTCCTCACTGCCAGGGCCTGAGGGTGGCCGGGCACAGGATTTCCTCACAGCCCTCTCCAGTCCTAGACACACCAAGTAGTGAAGAGGAACGTAGAAGAGGCTGGGCACAGTGGCTCGCATCTGCAATCCCCGCACTGTGAGAGGCCAAGGCGGGCAGATCACCTGAGGTCAGGGTTTCGAGAACAGCCTGGCCAACATGGTGAAACCGCATCTCTACAAAAATGCGAAAAGTAGTTGGGTGTGGTGGCAGGCACTATAATCGCAGCTACTC
>NW_016881764.1:0-537 GCF_001698545.2 Rhinopithecus bieti | reverse complement strand
GCATGGGTGGATCACCTGAGGTTAGGAGTTCAAGACCACCCTGGCCAACATGTGAAAGCCTGTCTCTACTAAAAATACAAAAAATTACCCAGGTGTGGTGTCACATGCCTATAATCCCAGCTGCTCGGGAGGCTGAGGTGGGAGAATCACTTGAACCTGGGAGGCAGAGGTTACAATGAGCTGAGATCGCACCATTGCACCCAGCCTGGGTGACAAGAGCAAAACTCCATCTCAAAAGCAAACAAACAAACAAACAAAACATCGTTCAGAACTCTGGTTCTGTGCATTCAGGAGTGTGGGCAACAAAGGCTCAGGTTGTCTTATTTTAGTCCCGTTATAAGAACTGAAAATACAGAACTGTGGACAGGTAGTCAAACATATGTTTCTATCTTGGTAATCTGAAATCTAAACCACTTGAAGGGCACATACAGAATCTGCTGCCCTGGGTTTGCACAGTTAACTCTGCAGAAAAGCTATTTTGAACACAAGAGTCTATAGTCACAGACCCCATAGTTAGCAATTTACGTATTATCAGCC
>NW_016881763.1:0-2061 GCF_001698545.2 Rhinopithecus bieti | reverse complement strand
AATAAATAAATAAAATTAAAAAAAAAACCCAAGAAAGAAATGCAAACTCTCTGTTTTGGTAACAGACAAGACAGGGTTACATTCTTCTCCTTTTGAGCAAACCAGCGTTCTGTAATCCTGCTTGGCCATTGCTCAATGAGGAGTCCTATTTGAGCTCTATGTCCATTTCGCATTCATTAGATCCACTTGCCGCTATTTAGGGAGACACATCCTTAAAATGGTGGCTTTAGGAAGCTTTCCGGAGAGTTTCTTTCATGTGGCAATGTGTCTAGCAGGTATACTGAGCTTCTGTTTCCTTCCAGGAGAAGGAGAAGGGGCACTTACCCAGGAGTACCGAACACTCTCAGCCTGCTCTCTTGGTCTCCTTCATGTCTGGTCAGTAACTGACAGTTTCCCGATTGCTTTATAAAAGAGAGTCTCCAAGGGAAGAAAGCAGCATATATTAAACTGAGAACCCAGAAGATCGGAGGGTGGCAAGAGACTTTTAAACGATCTCTGAGTTGTAAATGCAGGATCTTAAAGAGACTGTGGAACTGCATCATCGGAAGAGTAGTGTGCTGACTGAATTAGTGGTGAGTGCATGTGTATTCTCGCTGCTCAGGTGACCCTTGGCAGCCTACACTACCCAGCTAAAGGACACAGAAATTCCACTATGAGAAAAGAAGAAAAAGAACTCTTGAGTTTTGCTGCAAAACTTCCAGCATGCCTTTTGTCCCAGCAGCCAGACCTTCTGGCCTCCTGACCTAGCTCTCACTGGCTGTGAAGAGTTTTCAGTGGAAACTTTTGAACCCTGAGGGCATTTTCACACTGCCCCCCGCCCCAACCTCATGGCAGCGTACTCTTTGCCTCTCATCTGACTTCTCCTTACTGCTCACATCTGAACTCTGCCTCTTGACTTTTATCTCCTTTTGCTTCCCCATGGCCACTGGCTTAGTTCAGTGTTTAGCATCTTTCAACTAGATTACTGCTATGGCCCTCTGTCTGACCTTTTTCCTTTGTTCTGATTTTTTCTCTACACCATTAAAAATGAACTCCCCAAAGCCTAAATCTGACCACCTCCCTGGAGTGCTCTCTGGTGCCTATGATTACAGTCCTAAGCTCTTAGCTGGAAGATTCCTTGTCTATCTCTCGAGGCTGGATTAGACTGCCAAGCTCCAGGTTCATGTCTCCAAGTACTGACTGTGTCTCTCCAGTGGGAAAATTCTATGGCTGCCTCAAACTGCATGTGGTAAAAATCGATCGTGGTCTCTTTCCTTCAAAACCTACTCTTCCTCATGCAGTCATGATTCTGGCATGGAGTTCTTAGTCAATCAAGCCAGAAATTTGGGAGTCATTATCAGTATCTCCCTTGCCATAATCTCCTAGATTAAGTCCCTAAAAGGAAAAACTCTCAAACCCCTCAGTCCAGGTTGGGTCTCCCTAGCTCAGCAGGATTACTGAGATAGCCATCATGACCCATCATTTTACCCATCACAGCCATCATGACCTCCCTAGATGACTGTATTAGTTTGCTAGGGCTGCCATAACAAAGTACCACAGACTGGGTGGGTTAAACAACAGAAATGCGTTTTCTCACAGTTCTGGAAGCCCGAGATAAGGTGTCGACCAGAGTTATTTTTTTCCGAGGCCCCCTCCTTGGCTTGTTGATGGCTGTCTTCTCCCTAGATCTCCATGTGATCATTTCTCTGTGTATGTGTATGTCCTAATCTCTTCTTGTTCTAAGAACACCAGTCATATTGTATTTAGGTCCACCCTTATAACTACTTCACCATACTTAACCTCTTTTTTTTTTTTTATTTTTTTTTTTATTATACTTTAAGTTCTAGGGTACATGTGCATAACGTGCAGGTTTGTTACATATGTATACTTGTGCCATGTTGGTGTGCTGCACCCATCAACTCGTCAGCACCCATCAATTCATCATTTATATCAGGTGTAACTCCCAATGCAATCCCTCCCCCCTCCCCCCTCCCCATGATAGGTCCCGATGTGTGATGTTCCCCTTCCCGAGTCCACGTGATGTCATTGTTAAGTTCCCACCTGTAAGTGAGAACATGCGGT
>NW_016881762.1:0-946 GCF_001698545.2 Rhinopithecus bieti | reverse complement strand
TGAAAAGACTGTTAGCAAACTGCTTCATGAGGACTTAGTTGTAACTCGGTGAGATGAATTCACAGATCACAAAGAAGTTTTTCAGAAAGCTTCTTTCAAGGTTTGAACTGATGATATTTCCTGTATCAGCATAGGCCTCAATGCGATGGAAAGCCGCCCTTCTCAGGTTCCTCAAAGACAGTGTTAATGGCCTGCTCCATGAAACATAAGTGTAACTCTGTGAGATGAATTCACACATCACCAAGAAGTTTCTAAGAAACCTTCTTTCTAGTTTTCATCTGTGGATATTTCCTTTGTCACTGTACACTTCATTACGCTCTGAAGTTTCCCATTGCAGATTTCAAGAAAACTGTGTTAACTAACTCCTCACTGAAAAGAAACGTGTAACTTTGTGAGTTGCATTCACTCATCACAATGCCGTTACTCAGAAGGCTTCTTTCCAATTTCTGTCTGAGGATATTTCCTTTTTCACCATAGGCCCCAAAGGGCTCCCAATTTTCACTTTGCAGATTCCACGAAAAGAGGGTTAGCAAACTGCTTCCTGAGGACTAAGTTGTAACTCTGTGAGATGCATTAACTGATCGCAAAGAAGTTTCTCAGAAACTACTTTATAGTTTTCATCTGAGGATATTTCCTTTGTCACCATAAGCTTCATTGCGCTAAAAATTATCCCACTGCAGATTTCAAGAAAACTGTGTGAGCAATCTGATCACTGAAGAGGAAAGTGTAACTCTGTGAGTTGCATTCATACATCGAAGTGCATTTTCCCAGAAGTCTTCTTTCCAGTTTTTATCTGAAGATATTTCCTTTTTCACCATAGCCCTCAATGAGCTCCCAAATATCACTTTGCAGAATCCACGACAACAGTGTTAGCAAACTGTTGCATGAAGGGAACGGTGAAAATCTGTGTGATGAAGTCACACATCAGAAAGCAATCCCTCAGAAA
>NW_016881761.1:0-539 GCF_001698545.2 Rhinopithecus bieti | reverse complement strand
CTTGGCAAATTCTCATATATTCACATATGTGTGTGTTTGTGTGTGTGTGTGTGTGTGTGCGCGCGTGTGTGTGTTTCCTGAAAATTTTAAGATGAACAACACTTTCTTCTCTGGCCAAATTTCTTAAAGCTTTTTTTCTGTCTGATTTTTAAAAAGTGTTAATATTTTTTATTGGCAAATCAGAGTTATATACATTTATGGGGAACATTATGAAGTTTTGGTATATGTATATAATATGGAATGAAAAAGTCAAATTAACATATCAACTCACTCAACTATCATTTTCATGGTGAGATATTTGAAATTTACTCAGTCATTTTGAAATATACAATACATTGTCATTTACTATAATCACACTGCTGTGCAATATATCTCAAAAGCTATTTAACCTATTTGAAACTTTGTGCCCTTTGATCAATAGCTCCCTATTTTTCTTACTTTCTTGTTTTCTTTCTCTCTCTCTTTTTCTTTTTCTTTTGTCTTTATTTGAGGTGGAGTCTTGCTCTGTTGCCCAGGCTGGAGTGCATTGGTGCAATCTC
>NW_016881760.1:0-494 GCF_001698545.2 Rhinopithecus bieti | reverse complement strand
TGCATGACTCAGCAGAGGCAGTCATAATCCTCCTAGGTTCACAACTCCATTGACCTGGGAACCTCACAGCCATCCCCACAGCAGCCGCAGCAAGCCCATCCAAGGAGACTCTGTGAGCTCAGACACACCTAGCCCTGCCTGCATCTGATGGTCCTTCCCTACCCACCCTGGAAGTTGAAGACAAAGGGCATATACTCTTAGGAGTTCTAGGGCCCCACCCACCGCTGGTTCCTCTCCATACTACCACAACTGATGCTCTCTGGAAAACGCCATTTCCCGGCAGGAGGCCAACCAGCACAAAATAGAGCATTAAACCACTAAAGCTAATGGACTCCTCATGGAGTCCATTTCACCCCCCTGCCACCTCCACTGGGACAGTTGCTGGTATGCACAGCTGAGAAACCCACAGATGTTTCACATCACAGGACTCTGTGCAGACAACCCCAGTACCAGCCTGGAGCCTGGCAAACTTGCTGGGTGGCTAGACCCAGAAG
>NW_016881759.1:0-734 GCF_001698545.2 Rhinopithecus bieti | reverse complement strand
CCTTGAAAAAAATAAATAAGTAAATAAAATAAAATAAAAAATAAAAAAATAAAATAAAATAAAAGGAGACTAGATTGGGCATGGTGGTTCAGGTCTGTAATCCCAGCACTTTGGGAGGCCAAGATGGGAGAAGCGCTTGAGCCCAGGAGTTTGAGACCAGCCTGGGTAACAGAGCAAGACTCCTTCCTACCAAAAACAACAAAAAAATGAGACTGATAGTACCTGCCACACCTGGCAGGTGGTGAGCTATTAGCCAATGGTGGCTGCTGTTCCTATTGTCATTAGCATCATGTGTCTGGGCTCCTGTCCTTAGAGTTGTAAGCCCTGAAAAAGGACAGGAATTGCTCATTTGAGGAGCTCCACTTTTAAGACACAAGTCAACTGAAGTTCCCAGCCAAATAAAGCTCATTCCTTCTTTAACCCGGTGTCTGAGGAGTTTTGCCTGTGGCTCGTCCTGCTTCACTGCTATGCCTCAGCCCTCGGCCTCTGGGTGCCCTCTGCTCCATGCTGTGCCCCAAAGGGGCACATTCACATTATCTCATTAAATCCTTACTTCAACCCATTTCCAGATGAGAAAACTGAGGCTCAGAGAGATTGGGCTCTCACCTATTCAAGGTGACATGCTTCAGGGGAGTGGTAAGCCCAGAGCTCATTCCACTTTGACCAGCAGCCTCCCAATAAGTGACTGAAGGGCAAGGCCGAGGCATTTGTGCTTTGAGGCTCTACTACTGTAT
>NW_016881758.1:0-535 GCF_001698545.2 Rhinopithecus bieti | reverse complement strand
CTCAAACCAGAGTGTGCAAGTAACCTACAACCCTCCATGCTGCTGCTGGACTTCAGTTTTTTCAGACTCACAAATATGTCAAAACAAACCTGACTTCTCACTCAATGGCCCCTTCCAGAATCTGTGGCATAAGAAGCAGTCCCAAATACCAGGGTCATATTCCTGGATTTCCTTCTGCCAGATATTGGCACTGTTTTCTCTACTTTTCCATCCCTTTTGTTAAATATAGTGAACCCCAACTTTCTCTTCAAAGAATCAGTATGTCACTATGTTCAGCTCTTAGATTCTCCATTTTAAAGTTTAACTTCCTGGTTCTCTTTGCCCACTTGTTTCTAGTTTCGGTAAACAACTATCCCACCAGTCTTAATCAGTAGTTTGCATCTGTTCCCCTGGTCACCTGCTCCGTCCTCACCCTTGGTCACTTGCTCTGACCTAAGTCACCTTTAGTTACCTGTTGCTAACCTTCCTTCCTGCTAGACTATTCATCCTGCCACTCCAGTTCATACTCCTGCTCTTTTGAAAAAATAGCCAATCA
>NW_016881757.1:0-497 GCF_001698545.2 Rhinopithecus bieti | reverse complement strand
CGATTCTCATGCCTCAGTAGCTGGGAATACAGGTGTGCACCACCACACCTGGCTAATTTTATATTTTAGTAGAGATGGGGTGCCACCATGTTGGCCAGGCTGGTCTCGAACTTCTGACCCCTCCTGCCTCAGCCTCCCAAAGTGCTGGGATTACAGGCGTGAACCACCGTGCCTGGCCGTTTATCCTCCCAAGGATGGTCAGGGTGACATTTTGGTGTCTTTCTTTGTAGACCTGAGAAAGCGTAAGTTATCTCTTTAGTGGGACTTCTTACCATTGGGTTAATAATAATGTTTACCTTAGAGAATTATAGTTAGAAAGAAATGACATAATACTTTTAATAAACCAGCATGGTACTAGAGACATGTGTTCACATTTGTTGGTTTTATTATTACACTGATAATTCTGGTAGTAATTAAGCACATCATTATAATCACATAAAGTCAAAGCAAGAATCAAAAATCCATGGTAACCTTGAGGGCCATCAAAAGTCATAGAC
>NW_016881756.1:0-733 GCF_001698545.2 Rhinopithecus bieti | reverse complement strand
CAGGCTTGAGCCACTGCGCCCGGCCTGTCAGTTTTTTTATGTTTTAAAATGACTAATTTTTGCTTGTGTATCCACTTACTCCTTAGCTTTGATTTCCTCATTTTGTTTATTATTGTGTATTAAAAATGTTTGGAGGTTTATATAACTTACTGTTTTTCTTTCTAGTTTAATAGTATATACATTTTAAAGAGAATAAAATACCTAGGAATACAACTTACAGGGGATGTGAAGGAACTCTTCAAGGAGAACTACAAACCACTACTCAAGGAAATAAGAGAGGACACAAATAAATGGGAAAACATGCTATGCTTATGGATAGGAAGAAACAATATTGTGAAAATGGCCATCCTGCCCAAAGTAATTTATAGATTCAATGCTGTACCCATCAACCTACCATTGACTTTCTTCACAGAATTAGAAAACACTACTTTAAATTTCATATGGAACCAAAAAAGAGCCCACAAAGCCAAGACAATCCTAAGCACAAAGAACAAAGCTGGAGGCATCATGCTACCTGACTTCAAATTATACTACAAGGCTACAGTAACCAAAACAGCATGGTACTGGTACCAAAATAGATATATAGATCAAGAGAACAGAACAGAGGCCTCAGAAATAACACCACACATCTACAACCATCTGATCTTTGACAAACTTGACAAAAACAAGCCAGGGCAAAGGATTCCCTATATAATAAATGGTGCTGGGAAAACTGGCTAGCCATATGTAGAAA
>NW_016881755.1:0-539 GCF_001698545.2 Rhinopithecus bieti | reverse complement strand
AATAGAACAATAAAGCAAAATTAGGACTTAACATTTTTCTTAAATAGAAGCATTTGAATATTAGAACCTATGAAAAACTACACATTGGGTTTGATTTGGGATTTCAGAATAGTTTCAGCAATAAAGTTCAAGAACAAATTCCACTGCTTTACTATTTCTCTGTGAATGTTAAAAATGCTACTTCATTAAACCTATATAACAACCTAGTGAAAGAAGGCAGTAAAATCTAAAAGAAGACATGGCGCCTAAGAGAAGCAACTTATAAGAGCAAATACCTGTTGGCTATAGGGCCAGGACCTACCAGGAAGGGCCAGGAAGGTGACTTTCCGTTATGTCAAGCCGACATGAGATAGTTTGCTGAAGTACTCACTTCATGAGTACTTGACCTGTTTTGATTATTTAACTAGAAAGGTACTAAGAAGTTTCTAGAGCTTACAGAAGTGTACAGGAAAATTAATATCCTGATATTGTTTAAGATACTCTAATAATTTAGTATATTTGGTCAATGTTTTTGATAATAGTATTAAAATGTTAATTTT
>NW_016881754.1:0-496 GCF_001698545.2 Rhinopithecus bieti | reverse complement strand
TTCAAAATCAGTTCTCTCTTCCCCAAACTGTCAACCTCCTATCTTAACTCATTTTTACATGGTACTAACAAGATACCAAGAGATTTTGGATTAAATAAAACTGATGTCTCTTTTATAGATTATCAGAAGGAATAAACTCAGTGACATATTTGAATTTTGCATATTTCATTTTATCTTTTCTTATTATTTTGAAACCTGTAGTTTTTATTCAACAATATATTCTGGATAATTATCCATTTCACTAAATGTAAGACTAGATCACTTTAGCTTGTATGTAATATAATTCCATGTATGGCTATTCTGTAATTTATTATCCGTTTTGTCGTTATGTTATCTGCTGATTGACATATTATCTACTGATTTTGATCTTATCTGCTGATGGACATATTATCTACTGATTTGCTATTGTATACAGTGTCATGATGAACACCCTCCTAGATACACAATTGCACTTGTGTGTGTGTTTATGTGTGTGTGTGTGTGTATTTGTATATGC
>NW_016881753.1:0-500 GCF_001698545.2 Rhinopithecus bieti | reverse complement strand
AAGAGGAAGGAAAAGGAGTCTGGGCAGGAAGGGAGTGGGTGGAGTGAATGGGGAGAGAAGAAGGAGTATAGGGCGGCAGTGAGGGTGTAGGGGCAGAAGGAAACCCGAGGTCCTCCGGCTGAACGGAAAGGAATGAATATTCCTCTGTTTCAGGTTTCTGTGAGCCGGCGTCCTTGGCTAGCATAACTTGGGCCAAAGAGCATCAGCTACACAGATCGGGGCAAGAACGTAGGTCCCAAAAACCTTGGATGTAATTGATTTCAGACCACTTGCCTAGTCGCTGGCAGAAATTGCTGAGGTCGGTTAAGACATTGTGGTCTAGGGTGCCCTCTGGTGGCCATTGAGACTGATTGTCTAGTTTGTATTGGGGCCACGCCACAGTGGAGAGGAAAATTAACCGCTTCCTTTTGAGGTCTTGTTCGAGTTGCAGAGTTTTTAGATTGGCTAGGAGGCACCATAAAGTGGTCCTCTTTGGAAATTTGGACTGGCGGTTTCCCATT
>NW_016881752.1:0-734 GCF_001698545.2 Rhinopithecus bieti | reverse complement strand
TGGCTTTGACTCTGGACTCTGGTGGTCTTCGGGGAATAAACGGTCAGGGCATAACACCAATATCTTATTTTTGTGCCCCAATACCTTAGTTCCACGCCCCAACCCCTTTCCCGCTTTTCTGGAGGGCAAGAACCCCCGAATTCCTTCTCTCCATATCTCTCCTCTCTTTTCTCTGGGCTAGCCTCCTTCACTATGGGCAACCTTCCACCCTCCCTTTCTCCTCCTTCTCCCTTAGCCTGTGTTCTCAAGAGCTTAAAACCTCTACAACTCACACCTGACCTAAAACCTAAATGCCTTATTTTCTTCTACAGTGCCGCTTGACCCCAATACAAACTCGACAGTAGTTCCAAATAGCCATAGATTTTTCCATCCTGCAAGATCTAAATAATTCTTGTCGTAAAATGGGCAAATAGTCTGAGGTGCCTGATGTCCAGGCATTCTTTTACACATTGGTCCCTCCCTAGTCTCTGTTCCCAATGCAACTCGTCCCAAATCTTCCTTCTTTCCCTCCTGCCTGTCCCCTCAGTCCCAACCCCAAGCGTCACTGAGTCTTTCTAATCTTCCTTTTGTACAGACCCATCTGACCTCTCCCTTCCTTGCCAGGCCAAGCTAGGTCCCAATTTTCCCTCAGCCTCCCCTCCCCCACCCTGTAATCCTTTATTACCTCGCCTCCTCACACTCTGTCTGGCTTACAGTTTCATTCCGCGACTAGCCCTCCCCGACCTGCCCAGAAA
>NW_016881751.1:0-733 GCF_001698545.2 Rhinopithecus bieti | reverse complement strand
TTTGTTTGTTTTGTTTTCCATTTGCTTGGTAGATCTTCCTCCCTCCCTTTATTTTGAGACTATATTTGTCTCTACACATGAGATGGGTCTCCTGAATACAGCACACTTATGGGTCTTGACTATCCAATTTGCCAGTCTGTGTCTTTTAATCGGAGCATTTAGCCCATTTACATTTAAGGTTAATATTGTTATGTGTGAACTTGATCCTGTCATTATTATGTTAGCTGGTTATTTTGCTCATTAGTTGATGCAGTTTCTTCCTAGCATTGATGGTCTTTACAATTTGGCATGCTTTTTCAGTGGCTGCTACCAGTTGTTCCTTTCCATGTTTAGTGCTTCCTTCAGGAGCTCTTATAAGGCAGGCCTGGTGTTGACAAAATCTCTCAGCATTTGCTTTTCTGTAAAGGATTTTATTTCTCCTTCACTTATGAATCTTAGTTTGACTGGATATGACATTCTGGGTTGAAAATTCTTTTTTTATAGAATGTTGAATATTGGCCACCACTCTCTTCTGGCTTGCAGAGTTTCTGCTGAGAGATCCGCTGTTAGTCTGATGGGTTTCCCTTTGTGGGTAATCTGACCTTCCTCTCTGACTGGCCCTAACATTTTTTTGTTCATTTAAACTTTGGTGAATCTGACTATTGTGTGTCTTGGGGTTGATCTTCTCGAGCAGTACCTTTGTGGCATTTTCTGTATTTCCTGAATTGGAATGTTGGCCTGCCTTCCTAGGTTG
>NW_016881750.1:0-947 GCF_001698545.2 Rhinopithecus bieti | reverse complement strand
AACCTTACGTGTAAATGAGCTAAATGCTGCAATTAAAAGACACAGACTGGCAAATTGGATAAACAACCAAGACCCATCAGTATGCTATATTCAGGAGACCCATCTCACTTGCAGAGACACACATAAGCTGAAAATATAGGAATGGAGGAAGATCTACCAAGCAAATGGAAAGCAAAGAAAAAAAGTAGGGGTTGCAATCCTAGTCTCTGATAAAACAGACTTTAAACCAACAAAGATCAAAAGAGACAAAGAAGGCTGTTGCTCAGTGGTAAAGGGATCAATTCAACAAGAAGAGCTAACTATCCTAAATATATATGCAACCAATACAGGAGCACTCAGATTCATAAAGCAAGTCCTTAGAGACAAAGAGACTTAGACTCCCATACAATAATAGTGGAAGACTTCAACACCCCACTGTCAACATTAGACAGATCAACGAGACAGAAAGTTAACAAGGATATCCAGGAATTGAACTCAACTCTGCACCAAGTGGACCTAATAGTCATCTACAGAACTCTCCACCCCAAATCAACAGAATATACATTCTTCTCAGCACCACATCACACTTATTCCAAAATTGACCACATTTTGGAAGTTTTGGATTACATAGTTGGAAGTAAAGCACTCCTCAGCAAATGTAAAAGAACAAAAATTATAAGAAACTGTTTCTCAGACCACAGTGCAATCAAACTAGAACTCAGGACTAAGAAATTCAATCAAAACCACTCAACTACATGGAAACTGAACGATCTGCTCCTGAATGACTTCTGAGTACATAACGAAATGAAGGCAGAAATACAGATGTTCTTTGAAACCAATGAGAACAAAGATATAACATACCAGAATCTCTGGGACACCTTTAAAGCAGTGTGTAGAGGGATATTTATAGCACTAAATGTCCACAAGAGAAAGCAGGAAAGATCTAAAATTGACACCCTCACATCACA
>NW_016881749.1:0-731 GCF_001698545.2 Rhinopithecus bieti | reverse complement strand
ATAAGCTATGAAGAAGTACCTTCTAAGAAAATGAATATTAATATTAACACTGGGTTTTTCTGTAAATTATGGAAAACTATGCTTTTCTTTTTTTTTATTTTTTATTTATTTTTTATTTATTTTTTTTATTATACTTTAAGTTCTAGGGTACATGTGCATAACGTGCAGGTTTGTTACATATGTATATTTGTGCCATGTTGGTGTGCTGCACCCATCAACTCGTCAGCACCCATCAATTCATCATTTATATCATGTATAACTCCCCAATGCAATCCCTCCCCCCTCCCCCGACCCATATTTTCAAATAACCAAAAGCATGACATTACAAAATCATGCATGGATAAAAGATTCATTCAATGTGAACAATAGGATAGATGGACCTTAATGTAACAGAATACAAACAGTTCACTAATTTTCTTTCAGATTACACGTTGAAACTAAACTTTAAAAATCTACACCTGTCAAGTTTCAGCATAGTATCAAAGAGGAGTATCTACAATTACCTTAAAAGATTATTAAAATATCCTTTCCAACTGTGTGTATGTGTATGAATGACTGAATTTTCCTCATATACTTCAACCCAAAACAATTTATTGCAACATATTGAATGTAGAGGTAGATATGGAAGTCTACTGTAAATACGTAAAACAATGCCACTTTTCTTTCTGGAATTCTTACTTTTAAAAATTGGTATTTTCCTACAAATATGTTCTTACATGCTAACATGCACT
>NW_016881748.1:0-452 GCF_001698545.2 Rhinopithecus bieti | reverse complement strand
ACACACAGAAAATCCAATTTTAAAATGAGACCCTGTCTCAAAAAAAAAAAAAAAAAGATGGGGGAAAACCACCACCACAGAACAAACCCAAATAATGTAAATGGAAGGGAACACAAATGAAAATGGAAAATAAGAGCTCTTCCTGCTGAGGGACGGTGGCAGGGAAGTGGCCAAGGGGCACGAGGCTGGATATATCAAGCTGGCTGCCCCAGACATGACTCCCTGTGATCCCGGATTTCTCTCCCCTGACCTGAGTCTCCAGAAGTCGCACGCGCCTTCCCCTAGGACCCTCAAACTTGCTGGGCTCACATCAAGCACCTGACCTGGGTTTTTCCTGCCCACATCAACCCTCACCTGCCAATGTCTCTTCCTAAGGGAGCCACCGCCAGCCCCTCTTCCAAGCTAATGGAGCTCAGCTCTGCGGATTACAGCAGCCCACAGTGGCCCCGGGG
>NW_016881747.1:0-733 GCF_001698545.2 Rhinopithecus bieti | reverse complement strand
GCCCTTCCTGTTGAATTGATCCCTTTATCATTATGTAGTGGCCTTGTCTCTTTTGATCTTTGTTGGTTAAAAGTCTGTTTTATCAGAGATCAAGATTGCAATCCTTTTTCTTGTTTTGTTCTCCATTTGCTTGGTAGATCTTCCTCCATCCCTTTATTTTGAGTCTATGTGTGTCTCTGCATGTGAGACGGCTCTCCTGAATACAGCACACTGATGGGTCTTGTCTCTTTATCCAATTTGCCAGTCTGTGTCTTTTAATTGGAGCATTTATCCCATTTACATTTAAGGTTAATATTGCTATGTGTGAACTTGATCCTGTCATTATGATGTTAGCCGGTTGTTTTACTCATTAGTTGATGCAGTTTCTTCCTAACATCAATCATCTTTACAGTTTGGCATGTTTTTGCAGTGGCTGGTACCGGTTCTTCCTTTCCATGTTTAGTGCTTCTTTCAGGAGCTCTTGTAGGGCAGGCCTGGTGATGACAAAATCTCTCAGCATTTGCTTGTCTATAAAGGATTTTATTTCTCCTTCACTTATGTAGCTTAGTTGGGCTGGATATGAAATTCTGGGTTGAAAATTCTTTTCTTTAAGAAAGTTGAATATTGGCCCCACTCTCTTCTGGCTTGTAGAGTTTCTGGTGACAGATCCTCTGTTAGTATGATGGGTTTCCCTTTGTGGGTAACCTGACCTTTCTCTCTGCCTGCCCTTAACATTTTTTCCTTCATCCCAACT
>NW_016881746.1:0-429 GCF_001698545.2 Rhinopithecus bieti | reverse complement strand
GCAGAAAAGAAAAAAAAGAAAAAAAAAGATAGGGGGGAAAATCCCACAATGAAACAAACCCAAATAATGTAAATGGAAGGGAACACAAATGAAAACGGAAAATAATGAAAGAGCTCTTCCTGCTGAGGGACGGTGGCAGGGAAGTGGCCAAGGGGCACGAGGCTGGATATATCAAGCTGGCTGCCCCAGACATGACTCCCTGTGACCCTGGATTCCTTTCCCCTGACCCGAGTCAAGCCGCAAGCACCTTCCTCCCCCAAGGACCTCAAACTTGCCGGGCTCACATCAAGCGCCTGGCCTGGGTCTTCCCTGCCCACATCAACTCTCACCTGCCAATGTCTCTTCCTAAGGGAGCCTCCGCCAGCCCCCGCCACCCAAGCTCATAGAGCTCAGCTCTGGGGATTACAGCAGCCCACAGTGGCCCCGGGG
>NW_016881745.1:0-942 GCF_001698545.2 Rhinopithecus bieti | reverse complement strand
ATCTTCTGGCTTGTAGAGTTCCTGCTGAGAGATCTGCTGTTAGTCTGATGGGCTTCCCTTTGTGGGTAACTCGACCTTTCTCTCTGGCTGCCCTTAACATTTTTTCCTTCATTTCAACTTTGGTGAATCTGACAATTATGTGTCTTGGAGTTGCTCTTCTGGAGGAGTATCTTTGTGGCGTTCTCTGTATTTCCTGAATTTGAATGTTGGCCTGCCTTGCTAGGTTGGGGTAATATCCTGCAGAGTGTTTTCCAATTTGGTTCCATTCTCCCCGTCACTTTCTGGTACACCAATCAGATGTAGATTTGGTCTTTCCACATAATCCCATATTTCTTAGAGGCTTTTTCATTTCTTTTAACTCTTTTACTCTAAATTTCTCTTGTCGCTTCACTTCATTCATTTGATCTTCAATCACTGATACCCTTTCTTGCAGTTGATCGAATCGGCTACTGAAGCTTGTGCATTCATCACATAGTTCTTGTGCCATGGTTTTCAGCTCCATCAGGTCATTTAAGGACTTCTCTACACTGTTTATTCTAGTTAGCCATTCATCTAATATTATTTCAAGGTTTTAGCTTCTTTGCGATGGGTTCGAACTTTCTCCTTTAGCTCGAAGAAGTTTGATCGTCTGAAGCCTTCTTCTCTCAACTCATCAAAGTCATTCTCCATCCAGCTTTGCTCCATTGCTGATAAGGAGCTGCCTTCCTTTGGAGGGGAGAGGCACTCAGATTTTAGAATTTTCAGCTTTTCTGTTCTGTTTTTTCTCCATCTTTGTGGTTTTATTTACCTTTGGTCTTTGATGATGGTGATGTACAGATGGGGTTTTGGTGTGGATGTCCTTTCCGTTTGTTAGTTATCCTTCTAACAATCAGGACTCTCAGCTGCAGGTCTGTTGGAGTTTGTGGAGGTCGACTCCAGACCCTGTTTGCCTGAGTATCAGCA
>NW_016881744.1:0-2298 GCF_001698545.2 Rhinopithecus bieti | reverse complement strand
AGTAATTTTTTCCAATTCTATGAAGAAAGTCATTGGTAGCTTGATGGGAATGGCATTGAATCTATAAATTACCTCGGGCAGTATGGCCATTTTCACAATATTGATTCTTCCTATCCTTAAGTATGGAATGTTCTTCCATTTGTTTGTGTCCTTTTATTTCACTGAGCAGTGGTTTGTAGTTCTCCTTGTAGAGGTCCTTCACATTCCTTGTAAGTTGGATTCCTAGGTATTTATTCTTTTGAAGCAATTGTGAATGCAAGTTCACTCACGATTTGGCTGTTTTCTGTTATTGGTGTATAGGAATGCTTTTGATTTTTTCACATTGATTTTGTATCCCGAGACTTTGCTGAAGTTGCTTATCAGCCTAAGGAGATTTTGGGCTGAGACAATGGGGTTTTCTAAATATACAAACATGTCATCTGCAAACAGGGACTATTTGATTTCCTCTTTTCCTAATTGAAAACTCTTTATGTCTTTCTCCTGTCTGATTGCCCAGGCCAGAAATTCCAACACTATGTTGAATAGGAGTGGTGAGAGAAGGCATCTCTGTCTTATGCCAGTTTTCAAAGGGAATGCTTCCAGTTTTAGCCCATACAGTATGATATTGGCTGTGGGATTGTCATAAATGGCTATTTTTTTTTAAGATCCGTTCCATCAATACCTAGTTTATTAAGAGTTTTAGCCCAAGGGCTGTTGAATTTTATCAAAGGCCTTTTCTGCATTTATTGAGATAATCATGTGGTGTTTGTCTTTGTTTCTGTTTATATGCTGGATTACGTTTATTGATTTGCATATGTTGAACCAACCTTGCATCCCAGGATTGAAGTCAACTTGATCATGGTGGATAAGCTTTTGATTTGCTGCTGGATTTGGTTTGCCAGTATTTTATTGAGGATTTTGCATTGAAGTTCATCAGGGATATTTGTCTAAAATTCTCTTTTTTTGTTGTGTCTCTGCCAGGCTTTGGTATCTGGATGATGCTGGCCTTGTAAAATGAGTTAGGGAGGATTCCCTATTTTTCTATTGATTGGGATAGTTTCAGAAAGAATGGTACCAGTTCCTCTTTGTACCTCTCATAGAATTTGACTGTGAATCTGTCTGGTCCTGGACTTTTTTTGGTTAGTAAGCTATTAATTATTGCCTAAATTTCAGAGCCTGTTATTGGTCTATTCAGGGATTCAAGTTCTTCCTGGTTTAGTCTTGGGAGGGTATATGTGTCCAGGAATTTATTAGTTTCTTCTAGATTATTTAGTTTATTTGCATAGAGGTGTTTATAGTATTCTCTGATGGTAGTTTGTATTTCCGAGGGATTGCTGGTGATATTTCCTTTATCATTTTTTATTGCGTCTATTTGATTCTTCTCTCTTTTCTTCTTTATTAGTCTTGCTAGCAGTTTATCAATTTTGTTGATCTTTTCAAAAAACCAGCTCCTGGATTCATTGATTTTTTTTAAAGGGTTTTTTTTCTGTCTCCATCTCCTTCAGTTCTGCTCTGATCTTAGCTATTTCTTGCCTTCTGCTAGCGTTTGCATGTGTTTGCTCTTGCTTCTCTAGTTCTTTTAATTGTGATGTTAGGGTGTCCATTTTTTTATTTTTCCTGCTTTCTCTTGTGGGCATTTAGTGCTATAAATTTCCCTCTACACACTGTTTTAAATGTGTTCCAGAAATTCTGGTATGCTGTATCTTTGTTCTCACTGGTTTCAAAGAACATCTTTATTTCTGCCTTCACAGCATAAAAAAGACCTTATGTGACCTGATGGAGTTGAAATCAGGGCATGAAAACTACGTGATGCATACACAAGCTTCAGTAGCCAATTCAATCAAGTGGAAGAACGGGTATCAGTGATTTGAGATCAAATGAATGAAACGAAGGGAGAAGAGAAGTTTAGAGAAAAAAGAGTAAAAGGAAACGAACAAAGTCTCCAAGAAATATGGGTCTATGTGAAAATACCAAATCTACATGTGATTGGTGTACCTGAAAGTGATGGGGAGAATGGAACCAAGTTGGAGAACACTCTGCAGGATATTATCCAGGAGAACTTCCCAACCTAGCAAGACAGGCAAACATTCAAATTCAGGAAATACAGAGAACCCCACAAAGTTACTCCTCAAGAAGAGCAACTGTAAGACACACAATTGTCGGATTCAGCAAAGTTGAAATGAAGGAAAAAATGTTAAGGTCAGTCAGAGAGAAAGGTCGGGTTACCCACAAGGGGAAGCCCATCAGACTAACAGCAGATCTCTCAGCAGAAACTCTACAAGCCAGAAAAGAGAGAGGGCCAATATTCAACATCCTTTT
>NW_016881743.1:0-532 GCF_001698545.2 Rhinopithecus bieti | reverse complement strand
TCTCTGTTTTCTCTCTTTATCGTAACTGACATTGAGTTTAGGAAATAAACTCTTTTTTTTTTATTATTATACTTTAAGTTCTAGGGTACATGTGCATAACGTGCAGGTTTGTTACATATGTATACTTGTGCCATTGTGTAGCTTTCTCTTTGCCATAAAACCCTGGGGCCTCGATGCTTGTTTAGTTACAGTCTCTTTTAATCCAGACTCTAAAACCTGGTGACTGTGATTTGTTTGTATTCTATTGTATCCGCATCATGTCCCAGTAACTCTGCCTACAGGTTTTGTTGTTGTTGTAGTTCCTGTTTTAGATGGGGTCTCCCTCTGTCACCCGGTCTGGATCATGGCTCACTGAAGCCTCAACTTTCCGGGCTCAAGCCATTCCCCAGCCTCAGCCTCCTGAGTAGCTGGGACTACAGGTGTGTGCCACCACACGCAGCTAATGTTTGTATATTTTGTAGAGCTGGGGTTTCACATGTTGCCCAGGCTGGTCTTGAACTCCTGAATTCAAGCGATCTGCCCACCTTGGCCT
>NW_016881742.1:0-2361 GCF_001698545.2 Rhinopithecus bieti | reverse complement strand
TTCTCAAAAGAAGATATCTATGCTGCCAACAGACACATGAAAAATTGCTCATTTTCACTGGTCATCAGAGAAATGCAAATCACAACCACAATGAGATACCATCTCATGCCAGATAGAATGGCAATCATTAAAAAGTCAGGAAACAACAGATGCTGGAGAGGATATGGAGAAATAGGAACGTTTTTACACCGTTGGTGGAAGTGAAAATTCGTTCAACCATTGTGGAAGACAGTGTGGCAATTCCTCAGGGATCTAGAACTAGAATTACCGTTTGACCCAGCAATCCCATTACTGGGTATATAACCAAAGGATTATAAATCATGCTACTATAAAGACATGTGCACATGTATGTTTATGGCAGCACTATTCACAATAGCAAAGACTTGGAACCAACCCAAACGTCCATCAGTGATAGACTGGATTAAGAAAGTGTGGCACATATGCACCATGGAACACTAGCCATCAAAAAAGATCAGTTCATGTCCTTTTCAGGGACATGGATGAAGCTGGAAACCATCATTCTCAGCAAACTATCACAAGGACAGAAAACCAAACACTGCATGTTCTCACATACAGGTGGGAATTGAACAATGTGAACACTTGGACACAGAGTGGGGAGCATCACACACCGGGGCCTGTCAGGGTGTAGGGGGCTGGGGGAGGGATAGCATTAGGAGAAATACTTAATGTAAATGATGAGTTGATGGGTGCAGCAAGCCAACATGGTACATATATACCTATGTGTCAAATCTGCACGTTGTGCACATGTACCCTCAAACTTAAAGTACATATATATATATATATATATAAAAGTCATTGGATTATAGGAAACTCAAATCTAGTCTGCTTATGAGGGACACATTTAAAACAGGGACTCAGGAAGGTTGAAAGGAAAAAATGCAAAACAATACATTGGGTAGATTTCAACCAAAAGGAAGCTTTTTTTGGTAAAGTATTAGGCAAAATAGTTTTTAGGGCAGAAAGGATTTTCAGAGCTAGAGATAAAATGTCTTTCTCTACTGCATAATAAAAGTCTCACTTCACTAGAAAGAGATAACGTTTCTACCTTGTATATGTCTAATAAAATATTCACAGATAAAATTTACATGCTAATGAGAAATTGACAAATCCACAATTGTTGAGGGAGATCTGAATGTAATCTCAGTACTTGATAGATGAAGAAAACAAAAATTCATTAAGGATATAGAAAATTACAACGTAATTAACAGTCTTGATCTATTGGAGACACACACACACACACACATGCACACACACAGACTTGAAATCACCAATTAGAAAATACATATTTTTTCTCAAACAACATGGAATATTGAAAAGAAAATTGACCCAAAGTATTAACCAATTCCAGCAATCCATTAGAAAGTGCATCATGACAGTTAAATGAAATTTATATTGATAAATTTAGGAAGTAAGACTGTATGAGCATCTCAATAAAAGCAGAGGCATCCAATAAAATTCAGTATCCTTGATAAAAATTCTCAATGAACTAGGAATAGAAAGAATTTTATTAAGTTTGTGAAATATATTGATAAAAAGCTTTTATAGTAAGCACATAATGGTGAAATGTTAGACATTCCTTTTCAAATTAGAAATGAGAAAAAAATGCTCTCTGTTTTAAGATTGTACAGAAGGCCTAATCAACGGATTAAGATGAGATAAAGAAATATAATGTTTATGAATCACAGAGGAAGAAATGAAATTGTTGTTATTCTCAGATGATATGTTTTACAGCGTAGAAAACCCAAGAGCATCTATAGTAAAATTATTAGAGTTAATAAGAGCTCAGCAAGCTTACTGGCTATTAGATCAATATAAAAAATTGCATTCCTTATTCATCAGGAACAAACAGTGAAAATCTATAAAAATATAAAAGGTGACTTCTCGGGGGCAGAGCAAGATGTCCAAATAGGAACAGCTCCAGTATCCAGCTCCCAGCGCCAGCGACACAGAAGACAGGTGATTTCTGCATTTTCAACTGAGGTGCTGGGTTTACCCCACTGTCAATGTTAGACAGATCAATGAGACAAAAAGTTGAAAAGGATATCCAGGAATTGAACTCAACTCTGCACCAAGCGGACCTAATAGACATCTACAGAACTCTCCACCCCAAATCAACAGAATATACATTCTTCTCAGCACCACATCACGCTTATTCCAAAATTGACCACATAATTGGAAGTAAAGCACTCAGCAAATGTACAAAAACAGAAATTATAACAAACTGTCTCTCAGACCACAGTGCAATCAAACTAGAACTCAGGACTAAGAAACTCAATCAGAAGCACTCAGCTACATGGAAACTGAATAACCTGCTCCTGGATGACTACTGGGTACATAATG
>NW_016881741.1:0-2465 GCF_001698545.2 Rhinopithecus bieti | reverse complement strand
GGTGTTTGGTTTTCTGTTCTTGTGATAGTTTGAAAAGGAGTTTGGCGATTCCTCAAGGATCTAGAACTAGATGTACCATATGACCCAGCCATCCCACTACTGGGTATATACCCAAAGGATTATAAATCATGCTGCTATAAAGACACATGCACACGTATGTTTATTGTGGCACTATTCACAATAGCAAAGACTTGGAATCAACCGAAATGTCCATCTGTGACAGACTGGATTAAGAAAATGTGGCACATATACACCATGGAATATTATGCAGCCATAAAAAAGGATGAGTTTGCGTCCTTTGTAGGGACATGGATGCAGCTGGAAACTGCTATGTTGTTTTCTTTACTGTCTTAGGCATTGTTCCTGAGAATAGCTCCAAAAAGCCATTTGGATGCAATTATTCAGCTCAGGGGCTGTTTCTTGTGGAATCCAACCTATGACTGTTGATGCCAGGAATGGTCCCAGGAAGGAGACTCTGAGAATTTTGGAGCTGGCTGGGAATAAGAGTCCTGTCATTGTTAGCAGGTAGAATATGGTTAGCCTCTGTCCTGTAATTATTAAAACTCTCATAGGTGATAAAATGATGTGGGAATAGGCAGGTGAAATATCTCAGTCCTTGGAAAGTTAGAAGGAGCATAGCAATTATAAGAAAAGGGGAATCAAATGACTCATTCCCTCAGTGCATTGAAGGATAATAAACAGCTAAGGGAGACTAATGATCAATTTAAGGCAAAATATGAAAGTTAGTTTTGGTGGCAAAAAACATTCTTTTTCTCTATTGGAAAGGGGAGAAAAATTTGAAGAGTTAATTATAAGAGTAGTGGATCTCTTGAAACAGTTGAATTCTCTACCCTTGCCAGTCAAGTCTGTTATGTCAAGGTCAGCACCTGGTTAGGAACGAGTGAGACTTTGAGACTTGTCGTGGTGACATCTGAGCTAAGGCACTAAAAACACCTTGAAACCCCAGTTTTTTCTGAACTCACTGGTACTGCATTAGTGACCCAGTTTTCTCCACTAAAAATTAGCATTCTGAGGCTGGGTGCGGTGGCTCACGCCTGTAATCCCAGCACTTTGGGAGGCCGAGGCGGGCGGATCATGAGGTCATTAGATCGAGACCATCCTGGCTAACATGGTGAAACTCTGTCTCTACTAAAAATACAAAAAATTAGCCAGGCGAGGTGGCGGGCGCCTATAGTCCCAGCTACTTGGGAGGCTGAGGTAGGAGAATGGTGTGAACCCGGGAGGGAGAGCTTGCAGTGAGTGGAGATGATGCTACTGCACTCCAGCCCAGGCGACAGAGTGAGACTCCATCTCAAAAGAAAAAAAAAAAAAAAAAAAAAATTGGCATTCCCTCTTTGTTGAAAATGATTCAGAAAGATTTGTCTTACAAAGCAACATGTACCTTCCTTCTCTCAAGATCTACTTCCACTTTATCTCCTGGTCACAGGACAAGAAAATAAACCGGAGTCAGGAGAACACAATCTAGTCTGGGAATCTCAGGGCCTGCTAATGGAGGAAAGGGACTATTGTAAAACCTAGAAAATACGTACTATCAGGAGCTGGGAAATGATGGGTACTGGATCTTGAGGATGCTGGATCAAGTGGGGAGAGAATAAAAGGTTGGATAAGAGAGAATTTGCTGATATAGGACCACCTTCCAGTGATACAGAATATAACACACTGGCAAGGACCCTGAAGATTGGTACCAATATGCTAGTCATTGACTTTCAGAAGCTTAGAAAACTGATGTTAGAAATTCTAGAACTGTCATGCAAATAGTAGAAAGAGATCAAAGGCTTAGAGAAGTGGCTTGCTAGAGTGGATATAGTATATAAGGATCAAAATACCTACCAGCTGACTATGGGAGGTAGGTATTTTCTGTGGAAGGACCCAGAGAACACACCATTTAGCAATACAAAAGAAATGTGCAGGTGAGAGGGGTCCCAGCATCATTGAAAACTTAGTAGTATCTTTCAAGAGAAGATCAGTGCTAACTTCCTCATAGCAATGGGGATGATTAGATCCAAACATTAAAACAAACAAACAAACTAGCAAACAAAAAACAGGTGGTGGCATTTAATGGTCAGAAATCGTGAGTGTAATTATTTTAATGGACTGTCAACCAGGGGTCTGGTCGGTGAAGAGCTTTGAAGATAGTTAACAGAACATGTATCCTTAGGGCAGCCAACAGGCATCACTCAATGTGTGCAATCAAAAGAAATCCAGGTAGGCCAGGGGCAGTGGCTAACACCTGTAATCTCAGCACTTTGGTAGCCTGAGGCAGGTGGGTCATTTGAGGTCGGGAGTTCGAGACCAGCTGGCCAATATGATGAAACCCTGTCTATACTAAAATACAGGGCTGGGCGCAGTGGCTCACACCTGTAATCCCAGCGCTTTGGGAGGCCGAGGTGGGCCGAGGTGGGTGAATAGCCCAAGACTATTCACAGTAGCAAAGACTTGGAACC
>NW_016881740.1:0-946 GCF_001698545.2 Rhinopithecus bieti | reverse complement strand
AGAATTACACGTTTCTCTTCAGAGATCAGTTTGCTAACACAGTTTTCTGGCAATCTGCAAATGGATACTTCTTAGCACAATGAAGCATACGGTGACAAAGGAAATATCCTCAGATGAAAACTAGAAAGAAGCTTTATTAGAAACTTGTTGGTGAGGTGTGAATTCATCTCACAGAGGTACACTCATGTTTCGTGGAGCAGTCCATTAACACTGTCTTTGAGGAACCTGAGAATGGCTTCTTTGGATGGTATTGAGGCCTTCGCTGATAAAGGAAATATCATCAGTTCAAATCGTGAAAGAAGCTTTCTGACAAACTTCTTTCTGATCTGTGAATTCATCTCACCGTGTTACAACTTAGACCTCAGGAAGCAGTTTCCGAACACTCTTTGCGTGGAATCTGCAAGGTGATATTTGGGAACCCATAGGGCCCCATGGTGAAAAAGGAAATATCCTCAGATAATAACTAGAGAGAAGCTTTCTTAGAGATAGCTTTCTGATGTGTGATTTCATCACACAGGGTTCCACCCTTCCCTTGTTGGAACAGTTTGCTAACACAGTTGACGTGGAATCTGCAATTTGATATTTGGGAGCCCATAGGGGCTCATGGTGAAAAATTAAATATCCTCACATTATAACTAGAGAGAAGCTTTCTGAGAGATTGCTTTCTAATGTGTGACTTCATCACACATAGTTCCACCCTACCCTTCTTGGAACAGTTTGCTAACACTGTTGTCGTGGATTCTTCCAAGTGATATTTGGGAGCCCATAGGGGCGCAAGGTGAAAAAGGAAGTTTCCTCACGTAATAACTAGAGAAGCTTTCTGAGAGATTGCTTTCACATGTGTGACTTCATCACACATAGTCCCACCCTTCCCTTCTTGGAACAGTTTTCTAACACTGTTGTCGTGGATTCTGCAAAGTGATATTTGGGAGGTCATTGAGCTCTA
>NW_016881739.1:0-946 GCF_001698545.2 Rhinopithecus bieti | reverse complement strand
GCGTAAGGGGAAGGGAATCCCTTTTCCTAGCCAGGAGAACTGAGACCCACAACACCTGGAAAATTGGGTAACTCCCACCCCAATACTGCACTTTACCAAGGGTCTTAGCAAACGGCACACCAGGAGATCATATCCCACAAATGGCCCTGAGGGTCCCACGCCCGCGGAGCCTCCCTCATTGCTAGCACAGCAGTCTGCTATCTAACCTCAAGGCAGCAGCGAGGCAGGGGGAGGGACGCCCACCATTGCTGAGGCTTAAGTAGGTAAACAAAACCTTGGGAAGCTCGAACTGGGTGGAGCCCACAGCAGCTCAAGGAGGCCTACCTGTCTCTGTAGACTCCACCCCTGGGGACAGGGCACAGCTAAACAAACAAAAAGAAAAGCAGCAGAAACCTCTGCAGACTCAAACGACCCTGTCTGACAGCTTTGAAGAGAGCAGTGGATCTCCCAACACAGAGGTTGAGATCTGAGAACAGACAGACTGCATGCTCAAGTGGGTCCCTGATCCTTGAGTAACCTAACTGGGAGACATACCCCACTAGGTGCAGACTGACACCTCACACCTCACACGGCTGGAGCTGAAGGTCCTGATTGTTAAAAGGAAAACTAACAAACAGAAAGGACACCCACACCAAAACCCTGTCAGTATATCACCATCATCAAAGACCAAAGGCAGATAAAACCACAAAGATGGGGAAAAAGCAGGGCAGAAAAGCTGGAAATTCAAAAAATCAGAATGCATCTCCCCCTCCAAAGGAACACAGCTCATTGCCAGCAACGGAACAAAGCTGGATGGAGAATGACTTTGACGAGTTGAGAGAAGAAGGCTTCAGTCAATCAAACTCCTCAGAGATAAAGGAGGAACAACGTAACCAGTGCAAAGAAACTAAAAAAGTTGAAAAAAGATTTGAGGAATGGATAACTAGAATAACCAATGTAGAGAAGC
>NW_016881738.1:0-540 GCF_001698545.2 Rhinopithecus bieti | reverse complement strand
AAGGTTTTCAGGAGGTCTTTGGTTCCTTGGATGTAGGCCTCTGGGGACTTCGCCGCTATTAAGAGATCATCAACATACTACAAGAGAGTTATACTGGGGTGTTGGCGTCGGTACTCACCCAAGTCTTCGTGGAGGGCTTCATCGAACAGAGTTGGGGAGTTTTTGAATCCTTGTGGCAGTCTGGTCCACGTCAGTTGGCCACTTATGCCTCTCTCAGAGTCTGTCCACTCAAAGGCAAAATTTCCTGGCTTTTAGGGGCTAAAGGCAGGCTTAAAAAAGCATCTTTTAGGTCTAGAACAGTATACCATTGATTTTCAGGACTCAAGGTACTCAGGAGGGTGTATGGATTTGGCACCGTCGGGTGTATGTCCATTACCCTTTTATTGACTTCTCTTAAGTCTTGTACCGGCCTATATTCTTTACTGTTGGGTTTTTGTATTGGTAACAGCGGAGTGTTCCATGGTGAGTGGCAGGGGTGTAGGACTCCATGATCTAGGAGTCGGCAGATGTGTGGCTTCCAGGGCCGTTGGGTATTGGCGC
>NW_016881737.1:0-499 GCF_001698545.2 Rhinopithecus bieti | reverse complement strand
TCTAAAACAAAACAAAACAAAAAAACCAGCAAGTGTTGGTAGCCAAGACAATGGGAAAGAGGAATTGAAGGTATTTTAGAAATCTAAAAGGCAGGCCCCCCATCAAAGGCCCTGAGGCCTAAAAGAAGAGAATAGTTTCTGGGGTCAGGCCCAGGACCTGCTGCCTTGGGTAGCCTTGGAACATGGCTCCCTGCATCCTGGCCACTGCTCCAGCTCCAGGTGTAGCACAAATTGACTCAGTTACAACTCCAGTCTCTGCTTCAGAGGGTGCAAGCCATAAGCCTTGGTAACTTTCATATGGTGTTAGGTCTGTGGGTATACAAAATGCAAGAGTTGACACTTGGGAGCCTCTACCTTTACTACAAAGAATGTATTAAAAAGCCAGGGTGTGCAGGCAGAAGCATGCTGCAGGGGTGGAGCCCTCATGGAGAACCTCTACTCAAACAATGCAGAGAAGAAATGTAGGGTTACAGTCCTGATGCAGGCTCCCCACTGGCGC
>NW_016881736.1:0-499 GCF_001698545.2 Rhinopithecus bieti | reverse complement strand
TTTGGGTGTCCTGACAATTAGGAATTCATCATTTCTTTCAGAAGTGTATTTTTCAAAAGGGAACAGTGTAAGGTAACACCTAGGATGCAGTTATTGCTTTATTACTTTTTTTCTTTTTTTTTTATTATACTTTAAGTTCTAGGGTACATGTGTATAACGTGCAGGTTTGTTACATATGTATACTTGTGCCATGTTGGTGTGCTGCACCCATCAACTCGTCAGCACCCATCAATTCATCATTTATATCAGGTATAACTCCCAATGCAATCCCTCCCCCCTCCCCCCTCCCCATGATAGGCCCCGATGTGTGATGTTCCCCTTCCCGAGTCCAAGTGATGTATGACTATTATTAAGGATAATTATTAGCAAGGCACTCAAACTTGATAGATGATTCTGGAGAGAATGTATTTTTATATTAAAATTGTGTCTAAGTCTAAGTATTTGAATAAATTTTCAGAAAGTATACTCAAAGCCTTATACTATACTATATAGCTCTGAG
>NW_016881735.1:0-1062 GCF_001698545.2 Rhinopithecus bieti | reverse complement strand
GCAAAACACTTTACCTATGTTTACCAGGTTATTATACTGGATACAACTCAGTAAAAGCCAAGAGGAAAAAACGTATAGGACAAAGGAAAGCAGGGAAGCATGAGGTGGCCCGTGAATCATGGTAGTTATGACTAACATCTCTCAAATCCTTTGTGTTCTGCAAGAAAAGCTTACTGCAAAGAAATGCCCTTTTCATTATGACTTTGATGATGCTCCCTCTTTAGTTATCACAAATTCACAGACTCTGCATTCTCATTTTTCCCTCATAAACAAATAATTTTGTCCTCAGTATTCAGAACAGAATACTTGTTAACCAAACTGCTCAAGTTTCTCTCCTTCCCCCAGGCCCCTGGACTATGCTCCACCTTCATTCTGAGCCAGCATATAACCCTCTTGATGTCCCTCCCAAGAACAGGCTGACTTCAGGGTGAAACATTCTCTAATCTCGAATCTGATTTTGCTGTTCTCCATTCTGCCCTCTCCCTCGCATCTTCTTTCTAATCTTGATTGCTCCTCCATATGACAGATAGCCTTGATCTGCCTCATTTTGGAGATGCTTGCAGATCTTGTGCTTGGTGCTTTTCCATTGCAATTCTCCTTAAAATAAAGTCATTTCTTACCTACATCAGAATTTATTTTATTTGATGATATCTAGAAACAGGCCGATGACAATAACAATTACACCCTCTCAGAGGACATCACAACCCTCCTCCCATCTTAACTCTCACTGCATCTGCCTGTGGACACCCAGCTTTCCAGGGCTCCGTTGGCTTCTCAGTATAAAGGCTCCTTTCACGTCTACTTTCAGCCAGGTTAGGACACCTGCAGAAAAGGTTCCCAGGAAGAAACTATTGGGCTACTGATGACCTCCTTTGGCAGGGTCAAGATTGGCCTTACCCTGCAGTTAACAGGCTTAGGTCTCTGATTTCCAGTCAAGATTATTCACTTAGTTTTATATAAAAGAACTCAGTGTTTAAATAATCCAACAAAATTCCTCAAACTCATTGCTTATGTTTATAGGAGGAAAGGAGATTGTAAGGCACTTACATTTTATACTTCAAC
>NW_016881734.1:0-499 GCF_001698545.2 Rhinopithecus bieti | reverse complement strand
TGAATTCATCTCACAGAGTTCCACCTATGTTTCATGCAGCAGTGGCTTATCACTGTTTTGAGGAACCTGAGAAGGACTTCTTTGGATCCCATTGAGGCCTACATTGGTAAAGGAAATATCATCAGTTCAAAATGTGAAGGAAGCTTTCTGAGAAACTTTTTTGTGATCTGTGAATTCCTCACACAGAGGTACAGCTGAGTTCTCAGGAAGCAGTTTGCTAACACTCTTTTCGTGGAATCTGCAAAGTGAGATTTGGGAGCCCAGAGGGGCCCACGGTGAAAAAGGAAATATACTCTGTTAATAACTAGAGAGAAGCTTACTGAGACATTGCTTTCTTATGTGGCTTCATCACACGGAGTTCCAACCTTCCCTTCTTGGTACAGTTTACTAACTCTGTTGTATGTGTTCTGCAAAGTGATATTTGTGATCTCATTGAAGGCTATGGTGAAAAAGGAAATATCCTCAGATCAAAACGGGAAAGAAGACTTCTGAGAAACTT
>NW_016881733.1:0-886 GCF_001698545.2 Rhinopithecus bieti | reverse complement strand
ACGGTCTGGCTGCTGCTGCAGACTCTGAGCCTCTTGGCTCTTCAGCTCCACCTACAGGAAGACCCTGGGCATGAGGGCACCTTGTGGCTGGCTTCCAGATTCTGGGCCCATTAATAGGGTCGCGAGGGCACTGTGGGGCTCTGTCACCTGCCCAGGACCCTCGCCCCTTACTCCAGGCCTAAGTGACTGCCTCCCTTTCCTAGAACACCATGCCTCCTTCCCCAGGCTCAAATCTCATACCCTCTTCTCACCATTTAAACTGTAGGCCACAGACTGCTGGAAAAGCAGTGGGAGCCAGCCGCCATCTGCTAAGTGTGCTACAGGCCTAGTGCTTTCCCTGTATTATCTCATTTAATCCTCAGCAGCTCTGTAAGGAAAATGCTAACTTCCTTTTAAAGTTAAAGAAACAGAAACTTAGAGATGCAAAGTACTGGAATGGTGACCTGTGGAACCAAGGCTGGAATCCAGTTGTAACCTAAGGAACCTTTTTGTTTTGTTTTGAGACAGAGTGTCACTCTGTGGCCCAGGCTAGAGTGCAGCGGTGCAATCTCAGCTCACTGCAACCTCCACCTCCTGGGCTCAAGAGATTCTCGGGCCTCAGCCTCCTGAGCAGGTGGGATACAGGCGCCACCGTACTCGTTTTGTTTGTTTGTTTGTTTTCCTAATTTTAGTAGGGATGTTACCATGTTGACCAGGCTGATCTCAAACTCCCGACCCCAAGTGATTCTCCTGCCTCAACCTCCCAAAGTGCTGGGATTATAGGTGTGAGCCACCGTGCCTGGCATAAGGAGCTTCTTATACCACTGTCTCTTCCCCTATGACTGGGGGCTCCATGCCTCTAGCTGGGATGACGATTTCCAGACCTGAGAGTAGCCCAGGGGTACCG
>NW_016881732.1:0-2481 GCF_001698545.2 Rhinopithecus bieti | reverse complement strand
AAAGACCAGCAATAAATAATTCTGGCTTTTAAAATTATTCATCAAAGCTGGCATAACACGTAGGTGGAGTAGGCAGCTGCCCATATGGTGTCACTTCTGAGACATACATAGTAATCACCTTCTCCCCTCACCCCGACAACTGCAGCTGGACACTGATTCTAGCTTTCTCACCCTCAAGATTCATTCCTTTGCCTTAAGGGATTATCTCCAGAATTGCTCCATTAAAATGCAAATAAGTTATGTAGGAGGAGTGACACATTAACATACTCTCAGTAATTATCTGCTGCTATCATCCTATCAGGATTAATTTATCAATTGTCCAGCAGAAATAAGGCGCTGAGGGTATCTAATGTAGAAAAGATATAATTTAATGTGAGTGAGGCTAGGGAGGTGTTCAGGTGTTCTAGCCTAGGTAGCACTCCATGGTTGGTGACTTTGAGTAGCAAGGGAACAACATTTACTCACTTAAGTAGCAAAGTCCCTTGAGTGCCTATGACAGACACTGTGTTAGTCACTAAGGCTATGAACAAGAATAAATTAATTTTTAACCTTACTCAGAGACATATAGAAGAATTAGGTGCCTGAAGAGAACCTCAGATTTCCTATAGACAGACTGAAGCCATATGATTGTGCGTTTGGTGTTGAACAGATGAATCTGAACTTAATCTGATATCCTGCCATGTTGGGGAGAAGGAGATTGAAAGGTGAGATGAGAGAAAGGCAAAGGTAGATTTTACTCTTACTTAGGAACTTCATATAGGACCAGCCGTGGACACACTGATACTTTCTACTCCTCTGTGTCTTCTCTGAAACATATTTCCCCCAAAGAAACCATGCAGCAACCATCTCTTCTTAAAACAAGAGTAGCCAGTAGAGGGATTTTATAATGTTCATAGTGGGAGACTGCTGGGGTTGGGGCAAGCACATCGCACCACAGATAAGGCCATGTACACTTAAGGCCAGCGATGCCCTTCTTGTGGATCCATGTATTTGTGAGTGTGAGTGGGATGTGTGTGTGTTGGGGCAGGGGAGAGAGAGAGAGAGAGAGAGAGAGAGAGAGACAGAGAGACAGAGAGAGAGAGACAGAGACAGACACACAGAGAAGAGAAAGAATTGAAATTCATGTAGCAAGTGGTTCTCAGGACTACATTTCTATTATAATTTTCAGCCAAATGGTGATGCAAAAAAAGGGAATTTGTACTACTTTTCCTGCTCTGATAATGATAGGATACTTAATTTTTTGACTCCATATTCTTCTAGTATAAGCATTCAGTGTCATTAACCCCACATTTATCTCCAATGCTCCCACCCCCATTCCTGAATCTGGGACTCCAGGACCAATCACAAATTAGGCAAGTAGAATAATATAAAGGGTCTAAGTGACTCAATTGTCTGACATCAAATCAGCTTTGCTGCTAGACTTGTTCTGAGCCTATGCACTCTATTAGTATTTCACCACTGTTCCTTTAAAATTAAGTCCCATCCTTGATCCCAGTTCCAGGAACCAACTCCTTGCCTTGCCTCTTTGTAAATCCCTTGCTTAAATCTATCGTTCCTCTAAGCCTAAGGTAACACACTCACTCCAGTCCTTCTAAGGAAGGGAAATCTGGCTCCAAACCTTAGGGCCCATCATCTCCTGACAGAGCTAGACCTGACATTTACTGACTACCAAAATACCTTAGTATCTGCTACTGGCCTTCCCTGAAGCATGCTCAACCTGGTTATTAGGTTTTTAATTTACTGCTGGGCTTCCTTGAGGATAATCACAAGTCTAAACTTCCTCCTGCTCCCCACTGCCAAGACTGTCCTGGATCTTTGTAAAGCTCTGCCTAGCCCTCTGTCTTTCTGGCTTCCAGATTTTGTCCACTCTTAGTTTGGGCTCCCCTATTGCTGGCCATGTTTCATCATGATAGTGTTGGGGATCAGAAAACAACACCCCAAAATGAAGGCCTCAGAAGCAGTCTCAGAAGCAAAAGCTTCTCTCTGACCTTCTCCTGCCCTCTTGTCTCTTAGTCCCATTCTCCCCAAGACTAGTCATAGAAACTAGAATCCCTGTTCCCCAAGGCAGGTCAGAGAAACCATAACCCTTTTTCTCCAAAACCAGCCATAAAACCTAAATGTGTTATTGTAACTTTCCCTCTTCCTTTCTGTGTGAAAACTGGCTACAAAGAAATTATCTGACCTATCTCGTTTGATTGTAGGTTATAAGACCCTCATTCGGTGTTTGGTTTTCTGTTCTTGCGATAGTTTGCTAAGAATGATGGTTTCCAGCTGCATCCATGTCCCTACAAAGGACACGAACTCATCCTTTTTTATGGCTGCATAGTATTCCATGGTGTATATGTGCCACATTTTCTTAATCCAGTCTGTCACTGATGGACATTTGGGTTGATTCCAAGTCTTTGCTATTGTGAATAGTGCTGCAATAAACATACGTCGCATGTTCTCACTCATAGGTGGGAAACGAACAATGAGATCACT
>NW_016881731.1:0-1062 GCF_001698545.2 Rhinopithecus bieti | reverse complement strand
GATGATGAGCATTTTTTCATGTTTCTGTTGGCCGTATGAATATCTTCTTTGGAGAAGTGTCTGTTCATATTCTTTGCCCACTTTTGATGAGGTTGTTTGATTTTTTGTGTGTAAATTTGTTTGAGTTCTTTGTAGATTCTGGATATTAGCCCTTTGTCAGATGGATAGATTGCAAAATGTTCTCCCATTCTGTAGGTTGCCTGTTCACTCTGATGGTAGTTTCTTTTGCTGTGCAAAAGCTCTTTAGTTTAATTAGATCCCATTTGTCAATTTTGGCTTTTGTTGCCATTGCTTTTGGTGTTTTAGTCATGAAGTCCTTGCCTACGCCTATGTCCTGAATAGCATTGCCTAGGTTTTCTTCTAGGCTTTTTATGGTTTTAGGTCTAATGCTTAACTCTTTAATCCATCTTGCACTAATTTTGTATAAAGTGTAAGGAAGGGATCCAGTTTCATCTTTCTACACATGTCTAGCCAGTTTTCCCAGCACCATTTGTTAAATAGGGAATCCTTTCCCCATTTCTTGTTTTTGTCCGATTTGTCAAATATCAGATGGTTGCAGATGTGTAGTGTTATTTGTGAGGCTTCTGTTTTGTTTCATTGGTCTATATCTCTGTTTTGATAACAGTACCATGCTGTTTTGGTACCAGTATCATGCTGTTTTGGTTACTGGAAACTTGTAGTCAATATCATACTGAATGGGCAAAAACTGGAAGCGTTCCCTTTGAAAACTGTACAAGACAGGGATGCCCTCTCTCACCACTCCTATTCAATATAGTGTTGGAAATTCTGGTCAGGGCAATCAGGCAGGAGAAAGAAATAAATGGTATTCAATTAGGAAAAGAGGAAGTCAAATTGTCCCTGTTTGCAGATGACATGATTGTATATTTAGAAAACCCCATCATCTCAGCCCAAAATGTCCTTAAACTTGTAAGCAACTTCAGCAAAGTCTCAGGATACAAAATCAATGTGCAAAAATCACAAACATTCCTGTACACCAATACAGACAAACAGAGAGAGAGTTCATGAATGAGCTCCCATTCACAATTGCTTCAAAGAGAATAA
>NW_016881730.1:0-1064 GCF_001698545.2 Rhinopithecus bieti | reverse complement strand
AAAGAAGCATTCTGAGAAACTTCTTTGTGATCTGTGAATTCACCTCACAGAGTTACGGCTACGTCCCCAGGAAGCAGTTTGCTAACACCCTTTTCGTGGAATCTGCAACGTGATCTTTGGGAGCCCATAGGGGCCCATGTTGCAAAAGGATATATCCTCAGATAATATCTAGAGACAAGCTTTCTGAGAGATTGCTTTCTGATGTGTGACTTCCTCACACTGATTTCCACCCATCCCTTCTTGGAACAGTTTGCTAACTCTGTTATCTTGTGTTCTGCAAAGTGATATTTTGGAGCTCATGGAGGGCTATGGTAAAAAAGGAAATATCCTCGGATGAAAACTGCAAAGAAGCCTTGTGAGAAACTGCATTTCGATGTGTGAATGCAACTCACAGAGTTTCAGTTTTCTCTTCAGTGTTCAGTTTGCTAACACAGTTTTCTGCCAATCTGCAATGCGATACTTCTGAACGCAATGAAGATTATGGTGAAAAAGGAAATATCCTCAGATGAAAACTAGAAAGAAGCTTCCTCAGAAACTTCTTGGTGATGTGTGAATTCACCTCACAGAGTTACACTTTTGTTACATGCAACAGTCCATTATCACTGCTATTGAGGAACCTGAGAAAGACTTCTTGGATCGCATTGAGGTGTACGCTGATAAAGGAAATATCATCAGTTCAAAACGTGAAAGAAGCTTTCTGAGAAACTTCTTTGTGATCTGTAAATACCTCTCACAGAGTTACAGCTTAGTTCTCAGGAAGCAGTTTGCTAACACTCTTTTTGTGGGATCTGCAAAGTGAGATTTGGGAGCCCATAGGGGCCCATAGTGAGAAAGGAAATATCCTCAGATAATAACTAGAGAAAAGCTTTCTGAGAGACTGCTTTCTGATGTGTGACATCATCACACAGAGGTCCACACTTCCCTCTTTGGAACAGTTTGTAACTCTGTTATCTTGGGTTCTGCAAAGTGATATTTGGGAGCACATTGGGGGCTATGGTGTAAAAGCAAATATCCTCAGATGAAAACTGCAAAGAAGCCTTCTGAGAAACTGCATTTCGATGAGT
>NW_016881729.1:0-1676 GCF_001698545.2 Rhinopithecus bieti | reverse complement strand
CCTAAACAGGATCTCACTTTGATGCCCAGGCTGGATGACAATGGCATGATCACAGCTCACTGCAGCCTCGACCTCCTGGGCTCAAGCAATCTTCTCACCTCAGCCTCCCAAATAGCTGGGACTGCAGGTATGCACCACCACGTTCAGCTAATTTTTTATATTTTTTGTAGAGATGAGGTTGCACTATCTTGTCCAGGCTGTTCTCGTACTCCTGAACTCAAGCAGATTGCTGGCCTCGGCCTCCCAAAGTGCTGGGATTACAGAAGGCAGAGCCTGACCTTCTTTCAACTGCTTAAGGCGGAAGCTGAGGTAATCTGGTTGACTTTCCTTATTTTTAAAAGTAGGGATTTAGTGTTATTACACTTCCTCTAAGTTCTATTTTAGCAAAATCCCACAAATTCTGATATGATGAATTTCACTTCTATCCAGCTAATGATACTTCCTGATATCCCTCTTATTATTATTATTTTTAGACCATGGGTTATTGAGAAGGGTGTTATTCCGTTTCCAAAGATTTGAGTATTTTCCAGACATCTTTTCTTATTGATTTCCAATTTAATTCCATTGTAGACATAGAAGATATCTGTGTGACTTAAATTATTTTAAAGTTATTAAAACATATCTTATGGCCCAGAATATAGTCTATCTTGATAAATGTTCCATGTGTACTTGAAAAGAATATATTTCCTGCTCTGGTTGGGTGGCATATTCTGTAAATGTCAGGTTAAGATGGCTTTTAGTGTGGTTTAAATAATCAATAACCTTACTGATTTTCTGGGATTTTTTGTCCCATCTGTTATGAAAGAGGGATTACAATCTCAAATTATGACTGTAGATTCATAGATATCTACTTGCTGATCTGATAGTTTTTGTTTTATATATTTCAAAGCTGTGTTATTAGGTGCATAACGGTTTAGAGTTGTTACTTCCACTTCCTGAGTTGACTTCCTTTATAACAATTATAAAACAATAATGACCCTCTTTATTCCTGGTAATAGTCTTTGTCTAAAATCCACTTTGATATTACTATGGCTACTTCAGCTTTCTTTAGCTTAGTGTTAGCATGACTTATTTTCCTTTTCTTTACTTTTAACCTTTTGAGTTTCTATATTTAATATGTGTTACTTATAGTTGGAATATATTTTTTCAATCTCATAATTTTTCAGTTTTAATTGAGATGGTTAGACTATTTATATGTAATGTTATTATGTAAATATCAAGCTTTAAATCTATCTTCATGCTTTTTTTTTTAACATTATTTGTCCCATATTCTTTTTAGCCTTTTCCTGTTTATTCTGCCTTATTTTAGATTAACTATATATTTTTCCATGGTGTATATGTGCCACATTTTCTTAATCCAGTCTTAATTCAGTCTGTCATTGATGGACATTTGGGTTGATTCCAAGTCTTTGCTATTGTGAATAGTGCTGCAATAAACATACATGTGCATGTGTCTTTATAGCAGCATGATTTATAATCCTTTGGGTATATATCCAGTAATGGAATGGCTGGGTCAAATGGTATTTCTAGTTCTAGTTCCTTGAGGAATCGCCACACTGTTTTCCACAATTGTTGAACTAGTTTACAGTCCCACCAACAGTGTAAACGTGTTCATATGTCTCCACATCCTGTCCATCACCTGTTGTTTCCTTCCTTTTTAATGATTGCCATTCTAA
>NW_016881728.1:0-881 GCF_001698545.2 Rhinopithecus bieti | reverse complement strand
CTTACCAACCAAAAAAATTCCAGGACCAGATGGATTCACAGTTGAAATCTACCAGAGGAAGAAGGAGGAGCTGGAACCATTCCTTCTGAAACAATTCCAATCAATAAAAAAGAGGGAATCCTCGCTACCTCATTTTATGAGGCCAACATCATCCTGATACCAAAGCCTGGCAGAGACAAAACAAAAAAAGAGAATTTTAGACCAATATCCCTGATGAACATCGATGCAAAACTCCTTAATAAAATGCTGGCAAACCAAATCCAGCAGCACATCAAAAGCTTATCCACCATGATCAAGTGGGCTTCATTCCTGGGAAGCAAGGCTGGCTCAGCATACACAAATCAATAAACGTAATACACCATATAAACAGAACCAAAGATAAAACCCCATGATTATCTCAATAGATGCAGAAAAGGCCTTTGACAAAATTCAACGGCCCTTCATGCTAAAACTCTCAATAAATTCGGTATTGATGCAACATATCTCAAAATAATGAGCTATTTATCACAAACCCACAGCCAATATTTGAATGATAAATTCAAATATTGAATGGCAAAATTGAAAGGATTCCCCTTGAAAACTGGTGCAAACAGGGATGCCCTCTCTCACCGCTCCTATTCAACATAGTGTTGGAAGTTCTGGCCAGGGCAATCAGGCAAGAGAAAGAAATAAAGGTTATTCAATTAGGAAAATAGAAAGTCAAATTGTCCCTGTTTGCAGATGACATGATTGTATATTTAGAAAACCCTGTCGTCTCAGCCCAAAATCTCCTCAAGCTGATAAGCAACTCCAACAGTCTCAGGTTACAAAATCAATGTGCAAAATCAAAAGTATTCTTATACACCAATAACAGACGAACAGAGAGCCAAATCATGAATGAA
>NW_016881727.1:0-876 GCF_001698545.2 Rhinopithecus bieti | reverse complement strand
CTCCCCTCTGGACTCTTGCCCTGTGTTCCACTGTCTTTAGACAAACCCCTCTAGGGGCTTTGGGAGAAGTCTCTGACGTGTCAATTCCTGATGGAGATTCATGGACAGGGGATGTCCTGTCTCTTGTCTTCACCCTACCTCTGCTTGAGGGCAGCCATCTCTCTTGAGTATCTGGTTTCCCGGACACATGTCTTCTCCCTGCATCTCTGGTCTTTGAGGAAACAGGACTCAGGAAGCACGGGGTTCCACAGTACCAGGCAATTTCTCAGTTTCTGATGCATCCCAGACCAGCATCAAAGCCTCTGACTCACCCACTGCCTTTTGGCCCTCCCTCTCTTTCTGAAGTCTGGGGATGCCTTGGGGCAGGAGAGAACCTCAGGCCCAACCTGGTTTCTCTTAACAGTGTACAGTACAGCTCCAGTTTTGGGGGGAAATTGAGGAGTCTCTGGTGAATGAGGTGGTGGGCCATCCAGGAGGAGCCGTTCTGTAAGAGTCACTTCTCGAGGGGACGGCAAAGTGGCCCCACTGGCAATCCTGCTTAGGAGGAAAATAAGGATCTCAGGGTACTGTCAGGATCAAGATGCACCTAAGCACGAGAAATTACCATGGGTCACTGTGGCCAGGTACTGTGCAAAATTCTAATACAAAAGAGGGCCGGGCATGGTGGCTCACACCTATAATGCCTGCACTTTGGGAAGCCAAAGTGGTGGGATCGCTTGAGGCCAGGAGTTTGAGACTAGCCTGGGCAATATGGTGAGATCCCATCACTACAAAAATTATAAATAATAAAAGAGTTGGGTGGAGGTGGAGGGCATAATGTCACTTATGCAAAGATATAAAGTCCTACTGCCAAAGCTGAGAATGGCCCAGTCTTTA
>NW_016881726.1:0-734 GCF_001698545.2 Rhinopithecus bieti | reverse complement strand
AGTAATGCTTGTGATGTTTGCACATTGATTTTGTATCCTGAGATTTTGCTGAAGTATTTTTATCAGCTTAAGGAGATTTTGGGCTGAGATGATGGGGTTTTCTAAATATACAATCATGTCTCCTGTAAACAGAGACAATTTGACTTCCTCTCTTCCTATTTGTATACCTTTTATTTCTTTATGTTGTCTGATTGCCCTGGCCAGAACTTGCAATACTGTGTCGAATAGGAGTGGTGAGACAGGGCATCCTTGTCTTGTGCTGGTTTTCAAAGGGAATGCTTCCAGCTTTTGCCCATTCAGTATGATATTGGCTGTGGGTTTGTCATAAATAGCTCTTATTATTTTGAGATACATTCTGTCAATACCTAATTTATTTAGAGTTTTTAGCATGAAGGGCTGTTGAATTTTGTCGAAGTCCTTTTCTGCATCTATTGAGATAATCATGTGGTTTTTGTCTTTGGTTCTGTTTATGTGATGGATTACGTTTATTGATTTGTGTATGTTGAACCAACCTTGTATCACAGGGATGAAGCCAACTTGATCATGGTGGCTAAGCTTTTTGATATGCTGCTGGATTCAGTTTGCCAGTATTTTCTTGAGGATTTTCTCATTGATGTTCATCAGGGATATTGGCTTGAAATTTTCTTTTTCTGTTGTGTTTCTGCCCGATTTTGGTCTCAGGAGGATGCTGGCCTCATAAAATGAATTAGAGAGGATTCCGTCTTTTTCTATTG
>NW_016881725.1:0-1064 GCF_001698545.2 Rhinopithecus bieti | reverse complement strand
CCGGCCTACTTTTATAATTTCTTACACTTGTCTTTACTGTAATCTCTGAACATAAACTGTGAACATTTCATGGACTCTTATCACTTCCCCAGGGAATACCCCTGTGTTTTCCTATGCCTGTCTTTACTTTAATCTCTTAATCCCCTCATCTTCTTTGTAAACTGAGGAGGATGAATGTCGCCTCAGGACCCTGTGATTGTGTCAACTGCACAAATTGTTTGTACAGCATGTGTGTTTGAACAATGTGAAATCTGGGCATCTTAAAAAAGAACAGGATAACAGCGATGTTCAGGGAACAAGAGAGGTAACTTTGAAATGGCCGCAGGTGAGCCGGATGGAACAGAGCGATATTCCTCCTCTTTCATAAGCAAATAGGAGAAATATCACTGAATTCTTTTTCTCAGCAAGGAACATCCCTGAGAAAGAGAATGCGCCCTGAAAGTAGGCCTATGGATGGCCCCTTTTAAGGCTTCCCGTCTTTTATGGTGGAAGCCAATGGGATGAAATAAGCCCGGGTCTCCTGTAGTGCTCCCAGGCTTACTAGGATGGGAAAATTCCCACCTAATAAATTGTGGTCAGGCAGTTTACCTGCTCTCAAACACTATTTCCTGATGAGATGTTATCAATGACAATGCGTGCCCGAAAGTTAAATTGCCCGAAAATTAGCAATTTTAATTTCTCCTCATCCGGTAGTCCTGTGGTCTCACCCTGCCTCCATTTGCTTTGTGATATTGTATTACCTTGTGAAGTATGTGATCTCTGTGACCGACACCCTATTCGTGCCCTCCCTCCCCTTTTGAAAATCGCTAATAAAGACTTGCTGGTTTTATGGCTCGGGGAATATCACGGATCCTGCCGACATGTGATGTCTCCCCCGGACACCCAGCTTTAAATTTCTCTCTCTTATGCTCTTTCCCTTTATTTCTCAACCCAGCCGAGACACTTGGGAAATAGAAAAGAACCCATGTCAAACATCGGGAGCAGGTTCTCCCGATACTGCACCAAATTATGATTATGCTAAGAAATGTCATTTTGTTTGTATGTGCATATCTATAGAAGAAAAT
>NW_016881724.1:0-3686 GCF_001698545.2 Rhinopithecus bieti | reverse complement strand
ATCCTGTTTCTCAGAGATAAACATCAAAATGTTAATGCATATACTTTTGATCTTTTCCTGTCCATACACTGATATTTAACAATTATTTTTAAGCTGCTTTTTTCAGTTAACTATATTGTGAACATCTTTGAATAAATGATTCTTTTTTTTTTGAGACGGGGTCTCACTCTGTCACCTAAGCTGGAGTGCAGTGGCTTGACCAAGGCTCACTGTAACCTCTGCCTCCCAGGGTCAGGTGATTCTCCTGCGTCAGCCTCCAAAGTAGCTGGGATTGTAGGCACCCGCCACCATGCCCTGCTAATTTTTGTATTTTTAGTAGAGACGGGATTTCACCATGTTGCCCAGTCTAATGTTAAACTCCTGAGCTAAAGCAGTTTACTTGCCTCAGCCTCCCAAAGTGCTGGGATTACAGGCGTGAGTCACGGAACCCGGCTCCTGAATGGATGAGTCTTTATCAGTTCTCAATAAAAGCAAAGGACATATATCACATTGAATTATGCTTAAATGATGATATTTCTGTAAGGAGCCTGATAATATGGTCCAGATGCATTCTGAGAGTTCAGATATAAAGTAGATGCTTTCGTTGACTGTAAAAAACAATGTTGTTTCCTTTTCAGATAAATACCGTTAATCAAGAAAATACATGCCAGAATCCTTTCTTTTCCTTTAATTTAATTTCTGTAATTTAAAATTGCTTAAGGTAGAAAGACAGAATTTTCAAGCTCCAAATGACTTGACAGTGGCTTGGCCACCTTCATTTAGTCAGTCATATCTTTAAGTGTTCGATTTCCTAGCTTCTAAGGGCTATCACTAGGGGGACACATTTTAGGGTTGGGTTTTGTTTTGGTTTTGTTTGTTTGTTTTTTGCTTATTTTGAGTAGTGCCAAGGTCATAGTACCCACAGAACTTTTCTTTGTGTCTGCCATTCTTAAGAGACTGTATTAAGAGAGCAATCTCAATTTCATTACAAATAATTGCTGAAGGAAATGGAGTATATTGATTAGATGAAAATGTTTAAACACCACTATGCGTGTGACATCTATTTTGCCAGGATATAATGCAACGGTCCTGGCCTATGGGCAGACTGGCTCTGGAAAAACCTATTCGATGGGAGGTGCATACACTGCAGAGCAAGAGAATGAACCAACAGTTGGGGTTATTCCTAGGGTAATACAACTGCTCTTCAAAGAAATTGATAAAAAGAGTGACTTTGAATTTACTCTGAAAGTGTCTTACTTAGAGGTAAGCAATTTACGTTTAATTATTCTGAATTCGAAATTGTCTGTGGGTCGAGAAATAAATCCAAATCAGGTTTTTCCTGACATGACTCAAATTAGTAAGTTGCATTTTAATGAATTGATAGAGAAAACTTACTGACTCAGTTGGATCTGGCTCCCACCCAGTTCTTTCCTTGGTGTTAGAATAGTCTGTTTAATTTGATTGTTGGAGGAATTGGCATTGCCATATACAAGGATGATAGGAATTCTTTTTTTTTTTTTTTTTGAGACGGAGTCTCGCTCTGTCCCCCAGGCTAGAGTACAGTGGCGCGATCTCAGCTCACTGCAAGCTCCACCTCCCGGGTTCATGCCATTCTCCTGCCTCAGCCTCCCGAGTAGCTGGGACTACGAGTGCCCACTAATTTTTTGTATTTTTAGTAGAGACGGGGTTTCACTGTGTTAGCCAGGGTGGTCTTGATCTCCTGACCTCATGATCCACCTGCCTCGGCCTCCCAAAGTGCTCAGATTACAGGCATGAGCCACCGTGCCCAGCAGATAGGAATTCTTTAATTCCAGTTTGGCCTCTATTACTGATTACCTGCAGAGTCTGCAGAAGAGTGTTTGATTTCCCTTTACTGTTTGAGACTTAAATGATAATGCTGTTGCCTCATGAAGAATGTTATAAAAACCAGCTGAAATATTGAGCTGTATAAGTGGTGATAGAGTGTGTAAACAGATATTTATTGATAACCTACCATGTGCCAGGCCCAATTCTGGGCACTTGGGTATATGAGGTACTTGGTATATATCAGTGAACAAAACAAAAATTCTAGCCCTTATGGGAGTTTGTGTTCTAGTGTATATTAGTATAGTTGTAGACTGGCCAATTATATCTAACTTCATAACACCAAAAACACATGTTTAGGGAACTGATGGCTTCTGGGAAGCTAGCTAGTTGGTTCCATAGCAGTGATGTCTTATCCTTTAGGGGGTAATAATTAAACTTATATAATTTAAGCATGCAATTATAAATTGTATGTGAATACTTTATCCTGAAGTTCAATCTCAACATGCTAACAGGTAAAGAGATGTAGAACTGGAAGACAGGGGATTACATCATTAAGATTAGCCTTCTTGGCCAGGCCTGGTGGTTCATGCCTGTAATCCCAGCACTTTGGGAGGCCAGGGCGGGAGGATCACTTCAACCCAGGGGTCTGAGACCAGCCTCGGCAACATAGTGAGACCTTGTCTCTACAAAAAATTTAAAGATTAGCCAGGTGAGGTGGTGCACGCCTGCAGTCCCAGCTGCTCAGGAGGCTGAGGCAGGGTGGAAGGATTGCTTGAGCCCCAGAGTGAGACCTTAAAGGCAGTTTTTAATTCTATTTATTTATTTATTTTGAGAAAGAGTCCCACTTTCTCACAGGTTGGAGTGCAGTGGCAGAATCATAGCTCAATGCGGCCTCCAGCTCCTGCTCAAGTGATCCTCCCACCCCACCTCAGCCTTCCAAGCAGCTAGGACTACAAGCGCGTGCCACTTCGCCTGGCTAATTTTTAAATTTTTGTAGAGACGGGGTCTCACTATGTTGCCCAGGCTGGTGATGGACCCCTGGGCTCAAGTGATCCTCCCATTTTGGCTTCCCAAAGTGTGGGTTTATAGGCGTGAGTGACTGTGCTCAGCTAGATTAGCCTTCTCAAGTCTCTTGATTAACCTAGTTGTGGCCAGCATAATTGAGTATCAAAATAACTCCAGATCATGATATGTTAAATAATAGCAATAGCTGTAATAGCAAACAAATGTAGTGCTTATATGTGCTAAACACTGCTCTAAGTACTTACAATTCTGTTTCCTATTGAAATGTTAGCTACCACTTCTTCCTTTTCCATCCACCCCCATCTATGTACCTGTTATTCACATTTTAACAAAATGGGTTAATGTAATGCTATGATGATGCCATCAAAGAACTGAATTTGTGTTGCCATGTAACTTTTCATGTGTCTGCTGTTCCTAAGAGACTCTGTCTTAAGAGAGAGGATGTGGAGAAATAGGAACACTTTTACACTGTTGGTGGGATTGTAAACTAGTTCAACCATTGTGGGAGACAGTGTGGTGATTTATCAAGGATCTAGAACTAGAAATACCATTTGACCCAGCCATCCCATTACTGGGTATATACCCAAAGGTTTATAAATCATGCTGCTATAAAGACACATGCACACGTATGTTTATTGCGGCACTATTCACAATAGCAAAGACTTGGAACCAACCCAAATGTCCATCAATGATAGACTGGATTAAGAAAATGTGGCACATATACACCATGGAATACTATGCAGCCATAAAAAAGGATGAGTTCATGTCCTTTGTAGGGACATGGATGAAGCTGGAAACCATCACTCTGAGCAAACTATCGCAAGGACAAAAAACCAGATACTGCACGTTCTCACTCATAGGTGGGAATTGAACAATAA
>NW_016881723.1:0-888 GCF_001698545.2 Rhinopithecus bieti | reverse complement strand
GAAACTCTGTCTCAAAAAAAAAAAAAAGGAAAGAAAAGAAAAGAGAAAAAGAAGGCCAGGCGCGGTGGCTCACGCCTGTAATCCCGGCACTTTGGAAGGCCGAGGAGGGCGGATCACAAGGTCAGGAGATCGAGACCATCCTGGCTAACGTGGTGAAAGCCCGTCTCTACTAAAAATACAAAAAAATTAGCCGGGTGTCGTAGCGGGCACCTGTAGTCCCAGCTACTCAGGAGGCTGAGGCAGGAGAATGGCATGAACCCGGGAGGCGGAGCTCGCAGTGAGGCGAGATTGCATCACTGCATTCCAGCCTCGGCGAGAGAGCGCGACTCCATCTCACCAAAAAAGAAAAAAAGGAAAGAAAATTCAGAACTCTATTGTTTTTTTCTTCCCGGAGACAAAGTCTCACTCTGTTGCCCAGGCTGGAGTGCAGTGGTGTGATGTCAGCTTACTGCAACCTCCGCCTCCCAGGTTCAAGCGATCCTCCAGCCTCAACTGGTCTCCAACTCCTGACCTCAGGTAATCCACCTACCCTGACCTCCCAAAGTGCTGGGATTACAGGTGTGAGCCACCATGCCCAGCCAATAACTCTATTTAGAGTAACATTAAAAATAAATAAGAATAAATGTAACAAAAGAAGCATAAAGCTCATACTCTGAAAACTACAAAGTGCCTTTGAAAGACAGATCTAAATAAACAGAAAGCCATCCCACGTTGATGGCTCAGAAGACTTAACATGGATTAACAATGGTAACGCCTTGTAAGCTCATCTCCAGACTCAATGCCATCCCTTCTCAGATCCCAGCAGGCTTTCACTGCGGGCAGTGTTATCAACACCCATCTGCATGGCAGCGTGCATGGGTACCTCATCCCTCCTTACGGCTTGGAGAA
>NW_016881722.1:0-886 GCF_001698545.2 Rhinopithecus bieti | reverse complement strand
TTAAAATCAACAAAACATGTAAGTCTGATGCCTAATAGTAACAAAGAGCAGTAATTAGTCAATGTGGTTTACACCAATTCTAGCATTCTTTCCTGCATCCTGTAGTTCCTGGTGCTGCCAAAATCAAATCTTCTTTATGCAAATATTCCAAATGCATCTGAAGTGAGTTCACTCAGGTTTCCTCAGCAGAAAACCCAAAATTACATAAATAACTCCTTTTCCCTCCTTCCTGCCTCACAATCCCTCTTCCTTGAGAAAACTAATTGCTACATCAGTGGACTCATTAGTTCTTGTTCTACACTGTGGATGAGTTATTACGATCACTTGACTGTCTGTTTTCAGCAGTACGATGTGAATGTAAAATCTATACTTCATCTCTTTCTCCTTCCACCCTTGGTAAGAGCATGCTGTAGAATTAAGGCAAAATTATTCTGTCCCCTAAGCTCCTTATGGCTTGACCTGCTCTCCAATGTATCCTCTTCCCAGTTTCAATGTGGGGAAGCCTATAACCTTATTGTGAAGATCTTGTCTAAGACCAGCAGCATCAGCATCACCCAAGAACTTATTACAACTGAAGAATCTCACGCCTGATGATTCAGAATCTACATCTTCAACGAGTCCCCCGCTATTTATTCAGGGAAGAGAAGTTCTTCTACATCTGGACTGAACATGACAATAAATGTGTTCTGTAAAATTACCTGTACCAGACTTTTGTCCATCCTTTATTTCTGTGGCTATATTCGAAACAGAATCTTTCTTGTGACTTGTAGCCTGAATGGAATTTGAAACAAAATAATCAATAAATAAAGTATGTTTCATAGACTCTGTAGTTACTAGTTCAAAATATAAATAAAAATTTAATTACCTTCAAGGCTGGTGGTTTCTG
>NW_016881721.1:0-886 GCF_001698545.2 Rhinopithecus bieti | reverse complement strand
CAGATTTCTGCCCATCTTGTGGCTCTGAACCGCGTCGCTATGCTGCGGATCCCTCCCCCTCTACCTCTCCCCTGAACCCTCGAGCTGTTTATTCCCTGCCTGTGGGGCTCCGCTACGAGGGTGGGGAACGTGTGCCTCAGATTCCCGGGTCAGACACTGAGCTTCCGGCTGCCCTCACCCCCAGCCCAGCTCTTCCCAGAGTGGCCCCCCACCCTCACAGGTGTCAGTCCCACTCCCGGGAGTCACCCTGACTCCTCCCTTCCTCCTGCGTCCCGCCTCCCACATTCAGTCCATTACTGGGCCAGGGACCCCATGCCTCTCCCTGTCTCCTCCCAGGCCCAGGCTCTTGTGCTGCTCCTCACAGCGTTCCCTGCGCCCACCTCGACCCCTGCCGGCAGACTCTATGTGGCCAGGGTGATCCTCCCAGAACATAAGTTCGATTATGTCATTGCTTTGCTCCAAACCTTCCTACGGCTTCCATTCCATTGAGAGCCAAAGTCCGATCTCAACAGTGGGTCCACAACTTTTCTAGCCACATCCCCCCGCCGAGCCCCTCACACACTGGCCCCTGCCACACTGTCTCCCTGGGGGTCTGTGAACCCAGCAAACAGACTCACTCCCACCTCAGGGCTTCATGCACTCCCCCTCCTCCTGCCCGAATTCAACTTCTGACCACCACGGTCTGCCTGAGCCCCCTCCCACGTTTGCCTCTTTATGCCAAGGTCACCTTCTCGTGGAGGTCTTCCCTGGACACCTCCCTTGCATCTCAGTCCCCGTCTCCCCCACGCTCCCTGGTCCCTCCCCTGGACTGTTTCTCCTCCCCAGTGCCTGTCACCTGCTCACACGCCTTGCCCTCCCCTCCGGGACAGTGACCTCAGGGTTGTGC
>NW_016881720.1:0-887 GCF_001698545.2 Rhinopithecus bieti | reverse complement strand
TCACTGATGTACATCTAGGTTGGTTCCAAGTCTTTGCTATTGTGAATAGTGCTGCAATAAACATACACGTGCATGTGTCTTTATAGCAGCATGATTTATAATCCTTTGGGTATATACCCAGTAATGTGATGGCTGGGTCAAATGGTATTTCTAGTTCTAGATCCTTGAGGAATCGCCACACTGTCTTCCACAATGGTTGAACTAATTTACACTCCCACCAACAGTGTAAAAGTATTCCTATTTCTCCAATCCTTTCCAGCACCACCTGTTGTTTCCTGACTTTTTGATGATCACCATTCTAACTGGTGTGAGATAATATCTCATTGTGGTTTTGATTTGCATTTCTCTGATGGCCAGTGATGATATTTTTCAACGTGTCTATTGGCTGCATAAATGTCTTCTTTTGAGAAGTGTCTGTTCATATCCTTCATCCACATTTTGATGGGGTTGTTTGATTTTTTCTTGTAAATTTGTTTAAGTTCTTTGTAGATTCTGGATATAATATCAGATGGGAAAATTGTAAAAATTTTCTCCTATTCTGTAGGTTGCCTGTTCACTCTGATGGTATTTTCTTTTGTCATGCAGAAGCTCGTTTAATGAGATCTCATTTGTCAATTTTGGCTTTTGTTGCCATTGCTTTTGGTGTTTTAGTCATGAAGTCTTTGCCCATGCCTATGTCCTAAATAAATTGCCTAGGTTTTCTTCTAGGGCTTTTATGGTTTTACGTCTAACATTTAAGTCTTTAATCCATCTTGAATTAATTTTTGTATAAGGTGTAAAGAAGGGATCCAGTTTCAGCTTTCTACATGCGGCTAGCCAGTTTTCCCAGCACCATTTCTTGAATAGGGTAATCCTTTCCCCATTTCTTGTTTTTGTCAGGTTTGTCA
>NW_016881719.1:0-766 GCF_001698545.2 Rhinopithecus bieti | reverse complement strand
ATGCTTTATGAATCTGGGTGTTCCTGTATTGGTTGCATATATACTTAGGATAGTTAGCTCTTTCTGATGAATTGATCCCTTTACCATTATGTAATGGCCTTCTTTGTCTCTTTTGATCTTTGATGGTTTAAAGTCTGTTTTATCAGAGACTAGGATTGCAACCCCTGCTTTTTTTTGTTTTCCATTTGCTTGGTAGATCTTCCTCCATCCCTTTATTTTGAACCTATGTGTGTCTCTGCATGTGAAATGGGTCTCCTGAATACAGCCAACTGATGGATCTTGACTCTTTATCCAGTTTGCCAGTCTGTGTCTTTTAATTGGAGCATTTAGTCCATTTACATTTAAGGTTAATATTGTTATGTGTGAACTTGATCCTGTCCTTATGATATTATGATATTAGCTGGTTATTTTGCTCGCTAGTTAATGCAGTTTCTTCCTGCATCAATGGACTTTACATTTTGACATGTTTTGCAATGGCTGGTACCTGCTGTTCCTTTCTCTGTTTAGTGCTTCCTTCAAGATCTCCTGTAGAGCAGGCCTGGTGGTGACAAAATCTCTAAGCATTTGCTTGTCTGTAAAGGATTTTATTTCTCCTTCACTTATGAAACTTAGTTTGGCTGGATATGAAATTCTGGGTTGAAAATTCTTTTCTTTTAGAATGTTGGATATTGGTGCCCACTCTCTTCTGGCTTGGGGTTTCTGCTGAGAGAATTGCTGTTAGTCTCATGGGCTTCCCTTTGTGTGTAACCCGACCTTTCTCTCTGGC
>NW_016881718.1:0-3625 GCF_001698545.2 Rhinopithecus bieti | reverse complement strand
CCAAAACTGTTCCCGCGCGCGCCAACCTTTCCCGCGCGCGCGCAAACATTTTCCCGCCCAGGAAGATATGCAGCCCAGGGCGCAGGCGCGATCCCGCGCCCGGGAACAGTACAAACCCACGGCGCATGCGCGATTGTAATTTGAGAAGACCCGGCCCCCCGTCACCGCCCTGGCCCAACCTCTTCCCCTGCCAGCCTATATAAGGCATGACCCTACACTCAATAAATGAGACTTGATCAGGCTATTTGTCTTGTCTCCATTTCTCGTGTTTTCTTGTCTCCTCCATTCCCACTCCCCCTTCCAGGGCCCGTTCGACTGTCCTGCAGGTCGGGACACATTCTCCCTTCTGTAAGCAACATCCATAAAAGGATTTTGCAGATAATAGGTGTACAAAAGAGATGCATTGCACGAGTGAATGAACAGAGTTTTGGGTTTGTTTTTTTTTTTTCCTTTGGAGTGTCTTTTCCTGATGAAATTTTATCCCCAATTTTTTAAAAGGATTTTATTACTCTGTGGCCAGATCACCAGATGATCAATGTCTAGTCACCACAAGAGATAATTCGGGACATGGCTCTAATATCCCTTTACAACTGAGTATCTGCTATGTGCAGACACTATTCTAGGACCTGGGGATACAAAAGTGAAGACAGATTAAGCCTGATTTTATGAAACTTTTATTCTGGTGTGGAAGACACATAAAAATTAATAAATATAGCATAACATCAAATAATATTAGATAGCAATAAGAGCTATTAAAAAATGTAGGACACTGTTCGGTTTGCCCCTTTATGGATAACATTCACTTTAAAGGGAATTTGCAGGGGCTGGAGGTATCAATTGGGTCAGTGATAGCCAGGGAAAAGGCTCTAAGAAAAAGTGTGAAGTGATGGGAAAAAAGAAACCAAGATGAGAAAAGTAAAAAAAAAAAAAAAAAAAACTGGTTACCATCATGAAATACAACTGCAAATGGGCGGTGGTTAGGCCTAGCCTCAAAGATGTGAGTGATGTGGGGGCACAGCATGTAAATATCTGAGAAAGAGCATTCCAGGCACCAGCAACAACAGTTACAAAGCCCTGGTAGGGGAGCATCTTTGCACTTTCAAGGAATATCCAAGGATGTAGAAGATGACAGTTTAGGGAGGTCAGCAGGGGACAAACTATGTAATGATGTGAAAAATTTTCCGTTCTACTTTGGAGGATTGAAACAAAGATTGACATCATCAGTATTTCATTTTAAGAATCACAATGGCTGCTGTTTGCCAATTTGGCTTTAGGGAGAACGAAATAGGGGGACGAGTTAAGAAATTATTGCAATCCTCAGACAAGAGACGATGGTAGTCTAGACTTTTTTATGGCAATATAGAAAGCAAGACATGGTTTTATGCAGAGCATATTACGAAAATAGAGCCAAACGGTTGTCTGAATGTTGAAGGTGACAGAGAGATTTTGAAAATGACTCCAATATTTGTAGAGTGAAAGTCTTATAATTGACAGAGATGAGGATTCTGGGGAAGGCAAAGCTTTATTGAATAGTACGTAAATTAATTTGGGGACATGTTAAATGTGAGATACTTCTATGGTCTGAATGTGTTCCCCAAAATTCATGTGTTGGAAACTTAATACCCAATACAACCATGTTGCAAGGTGGGTTATTTTAGGAAGTATTTAAGTCCTGAGGGTTCCACCCTCATGAATAGATTAAAAAGACTTGATGAGGAAAGTTTGTCCCCTGTATTAGTCCATTTGCATTTCTATAGAGGATTATCTAAGGCTGGATAATTTACAAAGAAAAGAGGTTCATTTGGCTCACGATTCTGTAGACTGTAAAAGAAGCATAGTGCCAGTATCTGCTTCTGGTGAGGGCTTCTGGTAGCTTCCATTCATAAAGAAAGGTGAACAAGGAGCAGACATGTCATGTGGTGAGAGAGGGAGCAAGAGACAGGGAGGTGGTGCCAGGCTCTTCAACAACAAAATCTCATGTGAATAAATGGAGTGAGAACTCACTCATTACTGTGGGAGAGCACCAAGCCATTCATGAACCAATGGAGTGAGAACTCACTCATTACTGTGAGAGAGCACCAAGCCATTCATGAGGGATCCACCCTGGGACCCAAACACCTCCAACCAAGCCCCACCTCTGACACTGGGGATCACATTTCAGCATGAGATTTGGTGGGGTCAAACATCGAAATATCAGTCCTTTTTGCTTCTCAACCTTCAGTTATATGAGGACACAACATTTCTCCCCTCTATAGGACAGAGCATTCAATGTACTACTATAGAAGCAGAAACTCAGGTCCTCAGCAGACAATGGACATAGAGCACCCTGATCTTGGACTTCCCAGCTTCCAGAACTGTTAAACAAATTTCTGTTTCTTATGAACTACTTAGTCTTGGGTATTCTGTTATAGCAGCACAAACACACTAAGACAAACGGTTATTATACATTCAAGTGTAGATGTTAAGAAAGCAGTTCAACGTATTAATTAGTCTAGAGTAAAGGAGAAAGATTAGAACCCAAGATAAATATTTTTCAGTGTTTGTGTATTGATGGTATTTAAAGTCATGGGATTGGATGAGACTATCTAAGTGAGCATAGGTAGAGAACTAAAGAGGTCAGATTGCTCAGTCCTGGAGCCCTCCAATACTTAGAAATAAAATCTAGAAATCAAATGATACAGAGCAAAAAGAAAAAAATCCTATCACTGAATAAGTCTGGTGACTGAGATAGAAGAAAAATCAGAATAGGATGCTCCAGAATCAACCCAAAGAGGATGTTTGAAGAACGAAGGATACAAATGCTATTAAGAACTCTGGAGCAATGAGGACTATGAAGTAGCCACTGGATTTGGTAATGCAAAAGTCATTGGTTGCCTTAACAAGAGAAGTTTTAATGGAGTGCAGGGGAAACTATGTTTACCTTCACCTTTCCTTGGGTTATAATTCCAAATTCTGTGGAGAATGTTTAGTATGATTATTTTAAATGTTTACATAGAAGACAAAGCCTGCAAATAACATTTAAATTCTACAAAACAAGCTTTGATCACAGTCACTAACCTGTTTCAAATTGCCAGATCTCTATAATATTCTTCTCTTAAGATGCTAAATATTTGGAAAGCCAAGCCAACTTCTATTTTCCTATTGTCCCCTAATTTATTGCCAGAAAGCATTGTCTCAATCATGAGAATGAGAAGTAAATAAAGAAAAAAGAGAAATCAATACCTAACCTGCATGACAAGTTTTTTGGCAAGACCTGTCAGAATGACAACTTTTTTAAGTGTGTGGAGCAATTGAATTAAAGTTTCTATTTCAAGGGAACATTAAACCAGAAACCAAGCTATATTTATAATACGACAAATACATTTGTCTTTGTGGCTACTTATAGTTTTAAAGAAGACATATGGGATTATCTTAACTCAGAATATCATGACTTATTTATGTATAATTTTATAATAACATAATTGAGTTCTATACCATATAATTTAAGTTATATTCTTGAATACAATATATTAATAACATCAGCACAATTTCAAAACTTTTTTAATGTTTGTATTAGAATAGTAGATGAGATAAAATGTTCATGTTGTTGGTAATCACAAAAATACTTTTTTAAAGACAAAACTCA
>NW_016881717.1:0-1685 GCF_001698545.2 Rhinopithecus bieti | reverse complement strand
TCAGCACCACATCACACTTACTCTAAAATTGACCACATAATTGAAAGTAAAATACTCCTCAGCACATGCAAAAGAATGGAAATCGTAACAGTCTCTCAGACTACAGCGCAATCAAACTAGAACTCAGGATTAAGAAACTGACTCAAAACCGCACAACTACATGGAAATTGAACAACCTGCTCCTAAATGATTACTGAGTAAATAACGAAATGAAGGCAGAAATAAAGATGTTCTTTGAAACCAATGCGAACAAAGACACAATGTACCAGAATCTCTGGGACACATTTACAGTAGTGTGTAGAGGGAAATTTATAGCACTAAATGCCCACAAGAGAAAGCAGGAAAGATCTAAAATTGATACCCTAACGTCAAAACTAAAAGAACTAGAGAACCAACAGCAAACAAATTCAAAATCTAGCAGAAGACAAGAAATAACTAAGATCAAAGCAGAACTGAAGGAGACAGAGACACGAAAAACCCTTCAGAAAAAAATCAATGAATTCAGGAGATGTTTTTTTGAGAAGATCAACAAAATAGACAGACTGTCTGCCAGACCAATAAAGAAGAAAAGAGAAAAGAATCAAATAGATGCAATAAAAAATGATATAAGGGATATCACTGATCCCACAGAAACACAAACTCATCAGAGAATACTATAAACACTTCTACGCAAATCAACTAGAAAATCTAGAAGAAATGGATAATTTCCTGGACACTTACACTCTCCCAAGACTAAATCAGGAAGAAGCTAAATCCCTGAGTAGACCAATAGCAGGCTCTGAAATTGAGGCAATAATTAATAGCCTACCAACCAAAAAAAGTCCAGGACCAGATGGATTCACAGCTGAATTCTACCAGGGGTACAAAGATGAGCTGGTACCATTCCTTCTGAAACTATTCCAAACAATAGAAAAAGAGGGAATCTTCCTAACTCATTTTATGAGGCCAGCATCATCCTGATACCAAAGCGTGGCAGAGAGACAACAAAAAAAGAAAATTTCAGGCCAATATCCCTGATGAACATCAATGTGAAAATCCTCAATAAAATGCTGGATTTCAGCAGCACATCAAAAATCTTATCCTCCACGATCAAGTCGGCTTCATACCTGGGATGTAAGGCTGGTTCAACACATGCAAATCAATACACATAATCCATCACATAAACAGAATCAATCACAAAAAAAACAAGATTATCTCATTAGATGCAGAAAAGGCCTTTGACAAAATTCAACAGCGCTTCATGCTACAAACTCTCAATAAACTGGGTATTGATGGAATGTATCTCAAAATAATAAGAGCTATTTATGACAAACCCACAGCCAATATCATACTGAATGGGCAAAAGCTGGAAACATTCCCTTTGAAAACCGGCACAAAACAAGGATGCCCTCTCTCACCACTCCTATTTAACATAGTATTAGAAGTTCTGGCCAGGGCAATCAGGAAAGAGAAAGAAATAAAAGGTATTCAAATAGGAAAAGAGGAAGTCAAATTGTCTCTGTTTGCAGATGACATGGTTGTATATTTAGAAAACCCCATCATCTCAGTCCAAAATCTCCTTAAGCTAGTAGTAAGCAACTTCAGCAAAGTCTCAGGATCCAAAAAATCAATGTGCAAAATCACAAGCATTCCTATATACCAGTAACAGACAGAGAGAAAAACCGTGAGTGAACTCCCATTCACTA
>NW_016881716.1:0-2421 GCF_001698545.2 Rhinopithecus bieti | reverse complement strand
CCCTAAAACAGGCCCCGGTGTGTGATAGTCCCCTTCCTGTGTCCAAGTGTTCCACTGTTCAATTCCCACCTATTAGTGAGAACATGCAGTGTTTGGTTTTCTGTTCTTGCGATAGTTTGCTGAGAATGATGGTTTCCAGCTGCATCTGTGTCCCTACAAAGGACATGAACTCATCCTTTTTTATGGCTGCATAGAATTCCATGGTGTATATGTGCCACATTTTCTTAATACAGTCTGTCACTGATGGTTCCAAGTCTTTGCTATTGTGAATAGTGCCACAATAAACATACGTGTGCAAGTGTCTTTACAGCAGCATGATTTATAATCCTTTGGGTATATACCCAGTAATGGGATGGCTGGATCAAATGGTATTTCTAGTTCTAGATAAAACATTTCTTTAAAAATTTATGAATATTTAAGTCCTATTGAGTATCATTTGTGACAATAATTGTATGAAACTAGTAATTAGAGAAATTGTGAAAAATTCATAAATTTGTGGAAATTAAATGACATGCTCCTGAACAACCAATGGATCAAAGAAGAAATCAAAAGATAAATTAAAAAAAAATCTTGGGACAAACAACAATGGGAATACAACATACCAAAACTTATGGAGTACAGCAAAAGCAGTTTTAGAGGAAAGTTTATAGAAATAAACACCTACATTAGAAAGAAGAAATACCTCAGAAAAAAATAGTCTAACATTAAGCCTCAAGGAACTAGAAAAAGAACAAACTAGGGGAAGGAAATAAATAATAAACATCAGAATAGAAATAAATCACATAAAGAATAGATAAGCCATACGAAGAGTAAATAAAACTAAGAGTTTTTCTGAAGAAAAAAGAATTGTCTAACCAAGAAAAAAGAAAATACTTAAACGAATAAAACCAAAGATGAAAGAGAACAAATTACTGCAGACACTTTACAAATAAAAAGGATAATAAGGGACTATTATGAACAATTAAATGCCAAAAAATTGGATAATCTAGGTGAAAAGAAAAAATCCCTAGAAAAATACAACCTACCAAGATTGTAGGTATCACCTTGATACCTAAGTCAGACAAAGACCTAACAAGAAAAGAAAACTACAGACCAGTTTCCCTGATGAACAGTGATGCAGAAATTCTTAGTAAAATATTAGCAAATCAAATCCAGCAACACATCAAAAAGATTGTGACCGAATGAGATTTATCCCTGGCACGCAAGGCTGGTTGAATGTATGCAAATCAGTCAATATGATACATCACATTAACAGAATAAAAGATATAAACCATGTGACCATCTCAATTGATGCAGAAAAAGCACTGCCATACTCCAACATCCTTTCTTGATAAATATGCTCAGCAGTTTAGGTATAGAAAGAAAGTTCCTCAACATAAGGGTCTTTTATAAAAAACCCACAGCTAATATTATAATCAATGGGAAAAAACTGAAAATTTTTCCACTGAGATTTGGTACAAGGCAAGGGATGTCCACTCTCACTACATGTACTCAATATAGCACTGAAAGTACTAACAAGAACAATCAGACAAGAAAACGGTAAGAACAAAGGAAATGAAAAGCCATCGAAGTTAAAAGGAAGAAGTAAAATTATCTCTATTTGCCTATGAAATATTTCTCTATATAAATAAAACCCAGAATTACACAAAGAAACCTCATAGAACTAATAAATGAATATGACAAAGTTTAAGGATACCATATTGACATGCAAAAATCAGCAGCATTTATATACACAACTGAAAACCCAACCTAACTAAAAAAGACCTTAAGAAAACAATTCTATTTACAATAGCATCAAGAAAAATATATACGGGAACAAATTTAACCAAGGAGGTAAAAGATCACTACACTGAAAACCATAAAGCATTTAATGAAAGAGATTGAAAATACACACACACAAAAAATAGAAATGTATCTTGTTTTCATGGATAAGAAGAGTTAATATTGTTGAAATATTCATAGTATAGAAAGTCATAAGCAACATTTTCTTAATCCAGTCTGCCACTGATGGACATCTGGGTTGATTCCAAGTCTTTGCTTTTGTGAATAGTGCTGCAATGAACATACATGTGCATGTGTCTTTATAGCAGCATGATTTATAATCCTTTGCGTATATACCCAGTAAGGGGATGGCTGGGTCATATGGTACTTCTAGTTCTAGATCCTTGAGGAATCGCCATACTGTTTTCCATAATGGTTGAACTAGTTTACAATCCCACCAACAGTGTAAAAGTGTTCCTGTTTCTCCACATCCTCTCCAGCACCTGTTGTTTCCTGACTTTTTAATGATTGCCATTCTAACTGGTGTGAGATGGTATCTCATTGTAGTTTTGATGGGCATCTCTGATGACCAGTGATGAAAAGCGTTTTTTCATGTGGCACATATACACCATGGAATACTATGCAGCCATAAAAAAGGAT
>NW_016881715.1:0-1684 GCF_001698545.2 Rhinopithecus bieti | reverse complement strand
ATAGATAAGGCCCCAGGGCAGTATCTCTAGCTAGTTGCACTTTCAATGAACTCCAGTAGTCAAGGACAGTATCTCTAGTTGAACTTTTAATGAACTCTAGTAGGCGCCAAGAAGGCAGACAAAATAAGAAAGAACTTAGAGACAAAGAACTAAGCAGAAGGTTATATCTGGGTGCAGAAAGTTTGTTTTGCATTGTGTTATTTTTGCTGACGTGGGATTTATGGAGTATAAATAAAGTGAGGCGGAGGCTCTAGGTGCGGCCGCCATGTTCTTTGTTTGTCTTTGTCTCTTGTGTCTGTTCATTCTCCACCACCCCCGGCACGGGCCCCAAGAAGGCATTCTTGAGTTATTAGGCTGGGGTGGCTCATCTGTAATTTCAGCACTTTGAGAGGCCATGTTGGGAGGATTGCTTGAGCCCAGGAGTTCAAGACTAGCCTGGGCAACACAGTGATATAGGAGTTAAGAAGGAATTACTTAGGCAAATAAGGAGGGTAAGGATGTCCTCAGTAAGGTTTTCCTTTTAATGAAAAGCAGCCCCCAAATCATTTTCTTTTCTAACAAAGAGCAGTCTGTAAAATTGAGCTGCAAACATAGACAAGCAAACTGGAAGCCTGCATGGGTGAACGCTGGCAGCTGTGCCAATAGGAAAAGGCTACCTGGGACTAGGCATGTTCAAAATGGTGGCTCCATCTTCCCTTCTCTTTGCCAGCCACGTGTACAGTAAGAAGTAGGCAAGCCCGGCCCAGTGGCTCACGTCTGTAATTCCAGCACTTTGGGAGACCAAGGCGGGCGGATCACGAGGTCAGGAGATCGAGACCACAGTAAAACTCTGTCTCTACTAAAAATACAAAAAATTAGTCGCGCGGTGGCGGGCACCTGTAGCCCCAGCTGCTCAGGAGGCTGAGGCAGGAGAATGGCGTGAACCCGGGAGGCAGAGCTGGTGATGAGCCGAGATCGCGACACTGCACTCCAGCCTGGGTGACAGAGTGAGATTCCGTGTCAAAAACAAAAAAAAGAAGCAGGCAACATGGTGCCTGCCAGGCAAAGACACCATTTGCATAACGATTAGGGTGGGGCAGTCAGTTTCCTTGTGTATTATGTAAATGTCACACCTAGTCCAACCAATCTATGGGCCCTATGTAAATCAGACACCACCTCCTCAATCCTGTCTGTAAAATTCGGTGCCAGAAGTCCGATTTGGGCTCCTCTCTCTCTCCCAGGAGACAGCTTTTCTCCTTTCTCTTTCTTTTGCCTATTAAACCGCTACTCTTTTGACATGGAGTCGCGCTCTGTAGCTCAGACTGGAGTGCAGTGGCGCGATCTCAGCTCATTGCAACCTCCGCCTCCTGTTCAAGCGATTCTCCTGCCTCAGCCTCCCGAGTAGCTGGGACTACAGGTGCGTGCCACCATGCCCGGTTCATTTTTGTATTTTTAATAGAGATGGGGTTTCTCCATATTGACCAGGCTGGTCTCAAATTCCTGACCTTGTGATCTGCCCGCCTCGGCCTCCCAAAGTGCTGGGATTACAGGTGTGAGCCACAGGCGCCCGGCCTAAACCTCTGCTCTTAAACTCACTCCTTATGTCTGTCTGTGTGCTTAATTTTCCTGGCATGAGGCAATGAACCTTGGGTATCACCCCAGAAAATGATGCCACTTCAACAGTGGGACCCCACCTCTAAAAAAA
>NW_016881714.1:0-881 GCF_001698545.2 Rhinopithecus bieti | reverse complement strand
CAACACCACAGCACAAACCCAGACTGCAGCCTGAAGTGTTGGAGCTTTGCATTCACAGAGAGCATCCAGACATGATCATGGACTCAGTGATACACCTGTGCTCCAATGTATACGAGTTATGGATGGAAACTTCCTATGCCTCCCAGGAAGCACCACTCAACTTTGCTAAATGCTTCTCTGAAGACCCACAAGGGCTGAGAAGCTGTACACCAGCAGTAAAATGAATGCCCAGACTCCCACTTCCCTTCTTAGGTGGCCACCTGGAAAGGCCACCCCCACCCTGAAGGCTAATGCTTCAGACAAGTTCTTGGCTCAGATGATCCTAGATTGTTTAACCTTAAACTGTTCATTGGCCAAGCAAGGAGGTGATTGTCCCCTCTGGGGAACCACATGCTACGTGTACATCCATAACTCAGGAGAACCCACAAAAGTCTTTTCCACATAGCAACAGAAGCCCAGGTGGCACTCAGTCTCACCTGGGTGTTCTCCAACATCCCAGCTCAGCCAAACGGCTTTGATTTGTTTTTATGGTTAGACCCCAGGTCCTCAGGACACTGCTTCAGAAACAGATTCCAAAACCTCTTCTGCGTGTGGGTGGCATTCCTATCCTAGTCTCTTTGTAGGGCGTATACTACGATATGCAGCCAGGCTGTCCTGGAGGCTTTAAGTACTCCCTTGGTGCAGGTAGTTCACCTTAGCCACAGTCAATGCAGCACAGGGTCAATTGTGTTAGGAGCCACGGAGAATCCAAAGTTGGTTGCTGCCCAGGCCTGGTCAGGGCTGACCAAGGTAGATGAGGGGTTCCTCTGCGGAGTTTTACTTTAACCTCACCTTCCCACCAAATTTCTCAACTGTCCTTGACATCACAATTATTGAATGGA
>NW_016881713.1:0-885 GCF_001698545.2 Rhinopithecus bieti | reverse complement strand
CCAGAAAATACTTTTATAATTTGAGTTCCAGGACGTAAACATCCCTTTTTAAATTGAGTACCTACAAACTGTTTTAAAATAATTTCCGATTAAAATATTTTAAAAATTAAATACCAGCCTTAAGAATTATGGAGGGTAGAGCTAAGGTAAAATGAGCTGAAAGCATTTTTTAAAGAATGAAATCCTGGCCAGGAGCGGTGGCTCATGCCTGTAATCCCAGCACTCTGGGAGGCCGAGGCAGGCGGATCACGAGGTCAGGAGATTGAAACCATCCTGGCTAACACAGTGAAACCCCATCTCTACTAAAAATACAAAAAAATTAGCCGGGCATGGTGGTGGGCACCTGTAATCCCAGCTACTAGGGAGGCTGAGGCAGGAAAATGGAGTGAACCCGGAAGGCAGAGGTTGAAGTGAGCCAAAATGGCACCACTGCATTCCAGCCTGGGTGACAGAGTAAGAATCCATCTCAAAAAAAAAAATAATAATAATTAATTCCCAAGTCTCTGCATCAGATAGGATTTATTGCAATAATACAGCAAACTCATGGGGGACTAGGTATTATTTTATATATAATTAAAATTGATTATATAAAATGTTTTATATATAATTGAAACTAATTTCCCTTATGAAGAATAACTGTAAAAAAGAAGGAATAAGTTTACAATTGTTAACTGTAAATAATAAGAAAGAGACAACCTAATAGGATCATGGGTAACAGACAGATCCTAGAAATATAAATGGGTCTTAAAACATACAAAAAGACATTTCACTTGGTTCATAATAAAAAAAAACCCGCAAATTCAAATTATGCTGAAATACCACTTCTCACTTATCAGATTTCTCATCAGAATATCACTTATCAACGATCCTTCAGTCTGATAACGC
>NW_016881712.1:0-1439 GCF_001698545.2 Rhinopithecus bieti | reverse complement strand
ATGGTTAGACGCCATCTACAGGGAAAAGAAGATAATCTCACTTTAGACATTAATTAAAAGAACAAATTTTTGAAGCCTCTCAAAGTCACTTAAATATTGTGCCTGGAGCTGAGGCGTTAGATCAAGTGGCAAAAAATCTTTATGGATTAAACCCCATGACTTGGATTAAGTCTATTGGGAACTCTACTGCAGTAAATTTTGGAATTATGTGGCTCTGTTTAATCGGCTTTTTTTTTTTTTTGAGACGGGGTCTCACTCTGTTGCCCCGGCTGGAGTGCAGTGGCCGGATCTCAGCTCACTGCAAGCTCCGCCTCCCGGGTTTTTACGCCATTCTCCTGCCTCAGCCTCCCAAGTAGCTGGGACCACAGGCGCCCGCCACCCCGCCTGGCTAGTTTTTTGTATTTTTTAGTAGAGAGGGGAGTTTCACCGTGTTAGCCAGGATGGTCTCGATCTCCTGACCTCGTGATCCGCCTGTCTCGGCCTCCCAAAGTGCTGGGATTACAGGCTCGAGCCACCGCGCCCGGCCTAATCGGCTTGCTTTTAGTGTGCCGGACCAGTCGAAGAATCCTGCACCAAAATCGACAGAATGAACAAGCCTTCATCGCCATGGTACATTTATATAGAAGGAAAGGGAGAGAGGATGTTGCGGGAAGTCAGGGACCTTAAATGGAGGGACTGGCTGAAGCCATGGCAGAAAAACATAAAATATGAAGAGTTCATGGACATTTATTAGTTTTCCCAAATTAATACTTTTATAATTTCTTATGTCTGTCTTTAATTTCTTAATTCCATCATCTTTGTAAGCTGAGGAGGATATATGTCACCTCAGGACCCAGTGATGATTGCGTTAACTGCACAAATTGTTTGTAGAGCATGTGTGTTTGAACAATATGAAATCTGGGCATCTTGAAAAAAGAACAGGATAACAGTGATGTTCAGGGAACAAGGGAGGTAACCTTGAACTGGCAGCCGGTGAGCTGGATGGAACAGAGCCATATTTCCTCTCTTTTCTTATGCAAATAGGAGAAATATCGCTGAATTCTTTTCCTCAGCAAGGAACATCCCTGAGAAAGAGAATACGCTCTGAGGGTAGGCTTATAAACGACCCCTTGGAAGTGTGCCACCTTTTACGGTTGAAGCCGAAGGGATGAAATAAGCCCAGGTCTCCTATAGCGCTCCCAGGCTTATTAGGATGAGGAAATTCCCACCTAATACATTTTGATCAGACAGGTTCTCTCAGGTTTGATCAGACAGGTTGCTCTCAAACCCTGTTTCCTGATAAGATGTTATCAATGACAATGCGTGCCCAAAATTTCATGAGCAATTTTAATTTTAACTCCATCCTGTGATCTCATGCTGCTCCACTTGCTTTGTGATGTTTTATTACCTTGTGAAGTATGTAATCTCTGTGTTGATACCAGAAACTGAGGCAATTGCAA
>NW_016881711.1:0-767 GCF_001698545.2 Rhinopithecus bieti | reverse complement strand
GTGAATGGATAGTAAACTATGATCTTCTGAGGACTGACACCCCAGGCCCACTGGCACCCAGCAGGGCCACGAGGCTTTTGCTAGACCACACCTCTCCATTTGACAGGTAACTTCTGGCACAAGCTCCCGTTTTTACTGGTTTTAAAGGTTAGCTAATATTTCCCACTTACTTCTCCTGGCAGGAAGTAGGGATTATTGCTCCAGAACCCACCGAGGGTGCAGTCAGAGGCAGCAAATGAGGAGAAGAAGCCTTCAAACTAGAGACAACAACTACATCAGGCAAAGACCATATGGAAGTGTCATCACCAAACGTGGCCATGAGGGAGAAAGACTCCAAGGAAAAGTGGGTGTGAGCTGACCCCATAATCTGTATCAATATGGAAGCACTGGGAAGAAGCCCTGAGTGACAAGATGTCAGTGTTCTCCATGACTGATCTTGCTTGGTATCTCATGTACACATGCCTTGTGGGGTAGCTGTTAAACCCAGGCCTTGCAGCCTAGAGAGCTGCTGGGAACAGGATAGCTCTAGTCAGAATTTGTACCCCAGGCTGGAAAACTGGGGAATTCCCTGTAAGCCCTGTTAGAGGGGCTACACCCCAAATACAACCTGACCTGTGTCCAAGGTGGGCAACTCAATTCTTAGATATTGAATGGGTCCCATGGCACCAATGCTTAAACACCAGCAGCCCTCGCAACCTCAGCTCACCCTGTTTTAAGGATGAGGAGGTGGTTCTCTGGATGCACAGACTTCAGTCCAAATGGGCTAA
>NW_016881710.1:0-206 GCF_001698545.2 Rhinopithecus bieti | reverse complement strand
TTCAAGTGTAAATGCTATCTTCAACTTAAAGAAAGAAGATTTGAGGCTCAGTAGTGGGGAGGTAACAAGCAAAAGCACAGTAGACAAGGGTAAGTTTTCTTATACAGACTTAACTCCATGCGTTCTGTGTTGATAAGACTCTTTAGTGATTTAGTCATCCTTCTCTTCTTGGTTGGTGCCGAGAGAGAGAGAGAGAGAGAGATGGA
>NW_016881709.1:0-205 GCF_001698545.2 Rhinopithecus bieti | reverse complement strand
GATGGGGTTTTGCCAGGTTGGCCAGTCTGGTCTTGAACTCCTGACCTCAGGTGGTCCGCCTGCCTCTGTCTCCCAAAGTGCTGGGATTACGGGCTTGAGCCACTGCACCCGGCCTCAAAGTCTTAATTCTTATAGCAACAAAATGCTATAGCACCACAGTGAATTTTAAGTACTCACTATCCTCAAAACGAATACAACAAATGAA
>NW_016881708.1:0-205 GCF_001698545.2 Rhinopithecus bieti | reverse complement strand
CATCCCAGGGTGACCCCACATCTGCCCCTGCCATTGCCTTCCTGGACCTTCCCAGGGAGGAGGCCTGTGCCCCAGGCATCTGCATCCAGGTGGGTGTTGCTGCTGTGCCCAGCCCCTACCCATCTCCTCTACTGCAGGACCTCAGTTCATACCCCCCACTTCCCATCCCCATCCTCGGGGGAAGCAGGAGGTTGTGTTGACAGAG
>NW_016881707.1:0-205 GCF_001698545.2 Rhinopithecus bieti | reverse complement strand
ATATATAAGTTTTTTATAATGCAGGGAGACAGAAATAACAAAATTTTAGATTTTAAGGGGATTAAGATTTAGCGACAATATAGTTCATTTTCTTCCTTTTATAAATGTTCAAAACATCTATAAAGTGAGCCACATGGGCTGGTTAAATATATATTTAAGAATAAATGTTTATAAATTCTTAATAATTTAATAAACATTTATTGAG
>NW_016881706.1:0-766 GCF_001698545.2 Rhinopithecus bieti | reverse complement strand
ACTAGAAAGATGGCGGAGCAAGAGCAAAGAAAATCCCTTTGGTTCCAGAAAATCTGCTGAAAAGAGGAAGGCTTATCAAGCCCTCAAAGCCACCCAGGCAAAGCAGGCACTTTTGGCAAAGAAGGAGCAGAGGAAAGGAAAAGGGCTCAGGTTTAAGTGACTGGAATCATTCCTACGTGATTCCTGGCGGCAGAAACGTGACAAGGTGCGTCTCAGACGACCAGAAGTGAAACCTCACGCCTTGGAATTGCCAGTTAACATTCCTTGGCCTTTGTTGTACGCATCAAAAGGATTGATGGTGTGAGTTTACTGGTGCAGAGAACCATTACAAGACTTTGCCTAAAAAAATTTTTTAGTGGTATCTTTGTAAAAGTCACCCCCCAGAACTTAAAATGCTGCGTATAGTGGAACCTTATGTGACCTGGGGATTTCCAAATCTGAAGTCTATCCGAGAACTCATTTTGAAACGTGGACAGGCCAACGTCAAGAATAAGACCATCCCTCTGACAGACAACACAGTGATTGAGGAGCACCTGGGGAAGTTTGGCGTCATTTGCGTGGAAGACCTCATGCATGAAATTGCCTTCCCAGGGAAGCATTTCCAGGAGATCTCATGGTTCTTGTGCCTTTTCCACCTCTCAATGGCCCGTCATGCTACCAAAAATAGAGTGGACTTCCTCAAGGAGATGGGCACACCTGGCTATCGGGGTGAACGCATCAATCAGCTCATCTGCCAGCTGGACTAGACCCAGGTGTCAAACTGCGG
>NW_016881705.1:0-1324 GCF_001698545.2 Rhinopithecus bieti | reverse complement strand
ATACCAGATCAATTTAAAGCTTGAAATGAAATAGTTACAGGATTTAAATCAATGTTTTAGTAGATGATAGTCAATAAAAATGTAGATTAAATAAACTACATCTGTTACAGCCAATAGCAATGAGCTTCTCATAGGTTAAAAGAAAACTCACGTTGGCCCCAGCCCTGAGGCTACCTGCACTGACAAACCTCTTTACACTCTGTGTGTCAAAAAAAAAAAAAAAAAAAAAAAAAAAAAAAAAAAAAAAAAGAAAGAAAGAAAGAAAAGAAAAGAAAAAGGCAGTTAGCGTTTTAACCCAGACTGTAGGGCCCTGGCCAAGGCTAGTGGCCCATCTCTCAAAACAAATAGATGGGGTTTTCAAAGGCTGGCCCCCATGTCCAAGGACCCTGGCAGCAACGGCCCTGTTAGCACAAGAAGCAGATAAACTAACTTTTGGACAAAACCTAAACGTGAAGTCCCTCCATGCTGTGGTAATTTTAATAAATACCAAAGGACACCATTAGTTAATAAATGCTGGACTAACTGGATACCAAAACTTGCTCTGTAAAAAATCCCTGCATAACCATTGAAGTTTGCAACACCCTAAACCTGTCACCTTGCTCCCGGTATGAAAGAGCCCAGTTAAATCTAATTGTGTAAAAGTATTGGACACAGTTTATTCTAGTGGATCTAATCTGCAAGACCATCCTTAAACATCTGTAGACTGGGAGTTGTACATGGATGGAAGCAGCTTCGCTAACCCCTGCAAAGTCACTCTGAAAAAGATGACGAGCCCTGCTCCAGTCATATCCGAAACTGACTGGTCCATGCGTAGCCGAAGCATGAGCAAACTCATTATGGGACTCATTTTCCTTAAAATTTGGATGTGTACAGTAAGGCCTTCAACTGACCTTCCTCAGACTGATGACTGCTCCCAGTGTATACATCAAGTACCTGAGGTAGGACAAAAGATTGCTACAGTCCTATTATTTTATGGTTATTATAAGTGTACCAGGGCTCTAAAAGAAACTTGTTTGTCAACCCCATCCAAAAGTGGGCAAAGGATATGAACAGACATTTCTCAAAAGAAGACATTCATACAGCCAACAGACACATGAAAAAATGCTCATCATCACTCACCATCAGAGAAATGCAAATCAAAACCACAATGAGATACCATCTCACACCAGTTAGAACGACAATCATTCAAAAGTCAGGAAACAACAGGTGTTGGAGAGGATGTGGAGAAATAGGAACACTTTTACACTGTTGGTGGGATTGTAAACTCGTTCCATTATGGAAAACGGTATGGCAATTCCTCAAGGATCTAGAACTAGATGTACCA
>NW_016881704.1:0-460 GCF_001698545.2 Rhinopithecus bieti | reverse complement strand
GAGTGCGGGCCAATATTTAACATTGTTAAAGAAAAGAATTTTCAATCCGGAATTTACTATCCAGCCAAACTAAGCTTCATAAGTGAAGAAGTAAAATCCTTTACAGACAAGCAAATGCTGAGAGATTTTGTCACCACCAGGCCTGCCTTACAAGAGCTCCTGAAGGAAGCACTAAACATGGAAAGGAACAACCAGTACCAGCCGCTGCAAAAACATGCCAAATGGTAAACACCATCAATGCTATGAAGAAACTGCATCAATTAACGGGCAAAATAACCAGCTAACACATAATGACAGGATAAATTTCACATATAACAATATTAACCTTAAAGGTAAATGGGCTAAATGCCCCAAGTAAAAGATACAGACTGGCAAATTGGATAAAGAGTCATAACCCATCAGTGTGCTGTGTTCAGGAGACCCATCTGACATGCCAAGACACACACATAGGCTCAAAATA
>NW_016881703.1:0-460 GCF_001698545.2 Rhinopithecus bieti | reverse complement strand
CCTTCTTTGTCTCTTTCGATCGTTGTTGGTTTAAAGTCTGTTTTATTAGAGACTAGGATTGCAACCCCTGGCTTCTTTTGTTTTCCATTTTTTTGGTAGATCTTCCTCCATCCCTTTATTTTGAGCTTATATGTGTCTCTGCATGTGAGGTGAGTCTCCTGAATATAGCACACTGATGGGTCTTGACTCTTTATCCACTTTGCCAGTCTGTATCTTTTAATTGGAATATTTAGCACATTTACATTTAAGGTTAATATTGTTATGTGTGAATTTGATCCTGTCATTATGATGTTAGCTGGTTGTTTTGCTCATTAGTTGATGCAGTTTCTTCCTAGCATCGATGGTCTTTACAATTTGGCATGTTTTTGCAGTCGCTCGTACCAGGTTTCCCTTTCTGTATTTAGTGCTTCCTTCAGGACCTCTTGTAGGGCAGGCCTTGTGGTGACAAAATCTCTCAACA
>NW_016881702.1:0-205 GCF_001698545.2 Rhinopithecus bieti | reverse complement strand
AATAGGATATTTTGGAGTGCATTGAAGCCAACGGTGAAAAAGGAAATATCCTCAAATAATAACTAGAACATAGCTTTCTGAGAAACTGCTTAGTGATGTGTGAATTCATCCCCCAGAGTTACACTGTTCTTTTCTTTGAGCAATAGGTTAACACTGTCATCCTGGAATCTGCAAAGGAATATTTCAGAGTACATTGACACTTACG
>NW_016881701.1:0-1437 GCF_001698545.2 Rhinopithecus bieti | reverse complement strand
GAAGCCAATGGTGGAAAAGAAAACATCCTTATATAAAAACTAGAAAGAACCTTTCTTCGAAACTGCTTTGTGATTTGTTAATTCATGGCACAGAGTTACATGATTCTTTTAATGGAGCTGTTTGATAACACTGCTTTCGTGGAATCTGCAGAGTGATATTTGGGAACATATTGAGGCCTATAATGTAAAAGGAAATATCCTCAGATAAAAGCTAGAAAGAAGCTTTCTGAGAAACTGCTTTGTGATGTGTGAATTCATCTCACAGAGTTACAACGTACTTTTCCTTTTTTTAAAGTTATTTTTAAAATTATTATTATACTTTAAGTTCTAGGGTACGTGTGCATAACGTGCAGGTTTGTTACATATGTATACTTGTGCCATGTTGGTGTGCTGCACCCATCAACTCATCAGCACCCATCAACTCATCATTTACGTCAGGTATAACTCGCAATGCAATCCCACCCCCCTCCCCGCTCCCCGTGATAGGCCCTGGTGTGTGATGTTCCCCTTCCCGAGTCCAAGTGATCTCATTGTTCAGTTCCCACCTATGAGTGAGAACATGCGGTGTCTGGTTTTCTATTCTTGAGATAGCTTGCTGAGAATGTTGGTTTCCAGTTGCCTCCATGTCCCTACAAAGGACACAAACTCATCCTTTTTTATGGCTGCATAGTACTCCATGGTGTATATGTGCCACATTATCTTAATCCAGTTTGTCACTGATGGAAATTTGGGTTTATTCCAACTCTTTGTTACTGTGAATAGTGCCACAATAAATATATGTGTGCATGTGTCTTTATAGCAGCATGATTTATAATCCTTTGGGTATATATCCAGTAATGGGATGGCTGGATCATATGGTACTTCTAGTTCTAAATCCTTGAGGAATTGCCATACTGTTTTCCATAATGGTTGAACTAGTTTACAATCCCACCAACAGTGTAAAAGTGTTCTTATTTCTCCACATCCTCTCCAACACCTGATTCTTGTTTTGGAAGCTTCCTCTCAGGGGTGTACTCCACCGTGTGAGGTGTGGGATGTTGGTCTGCCCCTAGTGGGAGATGTCTCCCAGTTAGGCTACTCAGGGGTCAGGGACCCACCTGAGCAGGCAGTCTGTCCATTCTCAGATCTTAACCTCCGTTTTGGGAGATCCATTGCTTTCTTCAAAGCTGTCAGGCAGAGTCGTTTGCATCTGCAGAGGTTTCTCCTGCTTTGCTGTTGTTGTTGTTGTTGTTGTTGTTGTTTAGCTGTGCCCTGTCTCCAGAGGTGGAGTCTACAGAGACAAGCAGGCCTCCTTGAGCTGCTGTGAGCTCCACCCAGTTCGAGCTTCCCAGTGGCTTTGTTTACCTACTTAAGCCACAGCAATGGTGGGCGCCCCTCCCCAGCCTCACTGCTGTCTTGCCGTTAGATTGCAGACTGCTGTGCTAGCAATGAGGGAGG
>NW_016881700.1:0-345 GCF_001698545.2 Rhinopithecus bieti | reverse complement strand
ATATCTATTATATCCATTATGTCTATATTTTATACCTGTATCTATTTTGTCTATATTTTATACCTATATCTATTATATCTACTATGTCTATATTTTATACCTATATCTATTATATCTATTATGTCTATATTTTATACCAATTTCTATTATATCTATTATGTCTATATTTTATACCTATATCTATTATATCTATTATGTCTATATTTTATACCTATATCTATTATATCTATTATGTCCATATTTTATACCTATAACTGTTATATCTAATATGTCTATATTTTATATCTATATCTGTTATATCTATTATGTCTTTTTTTATACCTCTATTATATCTATTATGTCTAT
>NW_016881699.1:0-708 GCF_001698545.2 Rhinopithecus bieti | reverse complement strand
ATGTGGCCAAACCGTTACCGAGAGGTTGCAGCTGCAGCATATTGGTGCAGTCTGTGGGGGATGGAGGAGTCAGTGGGGTAAGCCAATAGGTGATATCTAGCTGTCCCATAGGGAAGGTGGTCAACAGGGGGCAATTGTATAAGGCAGATATCTGGATTGACCACATTAAGGAACTCGGATGAAATAGAGAACTGGAAATTGTGCCAAGGGTGACTAAACCCTGTTTCTTATATGAGAAAGTCCAACTTATATTCAAAATGAATGCCAAGGCAATCTAACATTATAGGAATTCACTACCATGCATCCCCATGCTCCTGAATTTTCAAGTCCAAACTCCCTATATCTAGCTGATAATATGGGTGCCAAGTAACCTGGAAATTCCTGGAATTTCTGCTGCTAATTGGAAGTCCCAGCCCATTTCATTCAAGGTAATTTGTCTTCGGGTCCAAAGTCAGCATTTTATGACACTTAGGTGCTCTCATCAAAGATGTGTGTATGAAAAGGCTTAAGGAGAAAATAGACACAGAACAGCCTGCCTTCGCCCTGTAGGGCTCTCAGGTGGGTCCAACCCACCCTGGGGCTTGGAGTGATTTCAGATACTCTGAATGCCTTTGGTTCCCAAACTGACATGGCTTGCTGTTGGAAAAAAACAGCTTCATACCCTTACTATGAATGATATATATGATTGGCTAACTGAAAGCAAAACCG
>NW_016881698.1:0-502 GCF_001698545.2 Rhinopithecus bieti | reverse complement strand
CTGATGTTAATTTCTTAGCTTTGATGACTCCCTATGGTTGTATAACATGTTAACATAAGGGGAAGCTGAATATAGGGCATATGGGAACTGTGTACTATTTTTGCAACTCAGCTGTAAATCTAAAATTATCTTTTTTTTAAAAAAGGCAAAAAAAGTACGGAATCCAAAACAGAAAGATAAAAACTATTGGCTCCGGCCGGGCGCGGTGGCTCAAGCCTGTAATCCCAGCACTTTGGGAGGCCGAGGTGGGCGGATCACGAGGTCAGGAGATCGAGACCATCTTGGCTAACATGGTGAAACCCCGTCTCTACTAAAAATACAAAAAATTAGCCGGGCGTGGTGGCAGGCGCCTGTAGTCCCAGCTAGTCGGAGGCTGAGGCAGGACAATGGCATGAACCTGGGAGGCGGAGCTTGCAGTGAGCCGAGATCGCGCCACTGCACTCCAGCCTGGGCAACACAGCCAGACTCCGTCTCAAAAAAAAAAAAAAAAACTATTGGCTCC
>NW_016881697.1:0-1439 GCF_001698545.2 Rhinopithecus bieti | reverse complement strand
CCATTTCCTGTTTTTGTCAGGTTTGTCAAAGATCAGATGGTTGTAGATATGTGGTGTTAATTCTGAGGCCTCCGTTCTGTTCCATTGGTCTGTATCTCTGTTTTGGTACCAGTACCATGCTGTTTTGGTGACTGTAGCCTTGTAGTATAGTTTGAAGTCAGGCAGCATGATGCCTCCAGCTTTGTTCTTTTTGCTTAGGATTGTCTTGGCAATGTGGGCTCTTTTTTTTTGTTCCATATGAAGTTTAAAGTAGTTTTTTCCAATTCTGTAAAGAAAGTCATTGATAGTTTGATGGGGATGGCACTGAATCTATACATTTCTTTGGGCAGTTTGCCCATTTTCATGATATTGATTCTTCCTATCCATGAGCAAGGAATGTTCTTCCATTTGTTTGTGTCCTCTTTTATTTCATTGAGCAGTGGTTTGTAGTTCTCCGTGAAGAGGTCCTTCACATCCCTTGCAAGTTGGATTCCTAGGTATTTTATTCTCTTTGTAGCAATTGTGAATGGGAGTTCACTCATGTTTGGCTCTCTGTCTGTTATTGGTGTATAGGAATACTTGTGATTTTTGCATATTGATTTTGTATCCTGAGACTTTGCTGGAGTTGCTTACCACCTTAAGGAGATTTTGGGCTGAGACAATGGGGTTTTCTAAATATACAATCATGTCATCTGCAAACAGGGACAATTTGACTTCCTCTTTCCCTAATTGAATACCCTTTATTTCTTTCTCTTGCCTGATTGCTCTGGTCAGAACTTCCAACACTATGTTGAATAGGAGTGGTGACAGAGGGCATCCTTGTCTTGTGCCAGTTTTCAAAGGGAACACTTACAGTTTTTGCCCATTCAATATGATATTGGCTATGAGTCTGTCATAAATAGCTCTTATTATTTTGAGATACGTTCCATCAATACCTAGTTTATAGAGAGTCTTTAGCATGAAGGGCTGTTGAATTTAGTTGAAGGCCTTTTCTGCATCTATTGTGTGGTTTTTTCTGCATCTATCATGTGGTTTTTGTTGTTGGTTCTGTTTATGTGATGGATTGTGTTTAACGATTTGCATATGTTGAACCAGCTTTGCATGCCAGGGATGAAGCTGACCTGAATATGGTGGATAAAGTTTTGATGTACAGCTGGATTCGGTTTGCCAGTATTTTATTGAGCGTTTTTGCATCGATGTTCATCAGGGATAGTGGTCTAAAATTCCCTTCTTTGGTTGTGTCTCTGCCAGGCTTTGGTATCAGGATAATGTTGGCCTCATAAAATGAGATAGGGAGGATTCCCTCTTTTTCTATTGATCGGAATAGTTTCACAAGGAATGGTACCAGCTCCTCTTTGTACCTGTGGTAGAATTTGGCTGTGAATTTGTCTGGTCCTGGACGTTTTCTGGCTGGTAGGCTATTAATTATTGTCTCAATTTCAGAGCCTGTTATTGGTCTA
>NW_016881696.1:0-1438 GCF_001698545.2 Rhinopithecus bieti | reverse complement strand
CTGCTAAATATTGAAGAAGTATTAATTAAACTTTCAAGAGTCAGTCTTTATTTTAGTGGCATTGACTGATCTTTTGCTTGAAACCAATAAAATAATCAGAGTGATATTATTCCTGGTCAAGAGCCAGTAACTAATTTTCTAAACCTTAGACTTAAATACAGTGATGTTGATGGAGTTGTATCCAATGTCCCTTTAACTTACAATGGCTATAAAAATAGAAATATATTCAATGTAAAGTTATCAAGATATTATTATGTGAAAAAATTGTTGGAAATTTGAGAACTCTATCAAAATCTGCAAGAAAGTCATATTTGACCACAATTGATCCCAATTCATTTTTATGGTATGATTTCACATGAATCTTTTCAATACTCTTTAACTTACAAACAAAAACCAGGGACATTACCTGAACATCAATAAGGACCTGGGTTTTATGTAGGGAAAAAAATACTTTTCAGGTAATTTTGTTTTACTTTTGGTAAATTTCAATCTTTAGAAAGTAAGTTCAAATGAATTGTCCATTAAACTTAATCAAAAGAGCTGTGCATTTCTTGGGCTAATATTACATATCACATATTCATGTGTTTATATTCTGCCTCTAAAGTAAGGTACATTAAAGTGAAGGATATCCCTGTTGTGTGCACTGCTGCATCATTAGTGGAATGCAGTGTTTGGCACATAGCGGATGATCAACGCTTGCTGAACAGATAGAAGTATGAGTAAAGCTAAGGAAATGGAATTACAGTAGTTGGAATTGTCATCACATTACTTTTAATCCCATGAACTTAAAATATATGTATGTTTGTAAATAGCATGCATTTAAGCTGAAAATTATGTTCAAGAACTCTAGTTTTACTTGTAAGCTACTTCCCAATGTCAAACTATAAAAAATGTACATTGTGGTTTTGATTTGCATTTCTCTAATGGCCAGTGATGATGAGCATTTCTTCATGTATCTGTTGGCTGTATGCATGTCTTCTTTTGAGAAATGTCTGTTCATGTGCCTTGCCCACTTTTTGATGGGGTTGTTTGTTTTTTCTCGTAAATTTCTTTGAGTTCTTTGTAGATTCTGGATATTAGCCCTTTGTCAGATGAGTAGATTGCAAAAATTTTCTCATTAGAATGGCAATCATTAGAAAGTCAGGAAACAACAGGTGCTGGAGAGGATGTAGAGAAATAGGAACACTTTTACACTGTTGGTGGGATTGTAAACTAGTTCAACCATTATGGAAAACAGTATGGTGATTCCTCAAGGATCTAGAACTAGAAGTACCGTATGACCCAGCCATCCTATTACTGGGTATATACCCAAAGGATTATAAATCATGCTGCTATAAAGACACATGCACACGTATGTTCATTGCGACACTATTCACAATAGCAAAGAATTGCAATCAACCCAAATGTACATCAGCGACAGACTGGATTAAGAAAATGT
>NW_016881695.1:0-1439 GCF_001698545.2 Rhinopithecus bieti | reverse complement strand
TTCAAAAAACCAGCTCCTGGATTCATTGATTTTTTGAAGAATTTTTTATGTCTGTCTCTCCTTCAGTTCTGCTCTGATCTTAGTTATCTCTTGTCTTTTGCTAGCTTTTGAATGTGTTTGCTCTTGCTTCTCTAGTTCTTTTAATTGTGATGTTAGGGTGTCAATTTTAGATCTTTCCTGCTTTCTCTTGTGGCATTTAGTGCTATAAATTTCCCTCTACACACTGCTTTAAATGTGTCCCAGAGGTCCTGGTACGATGTGTCTTTGTTCTCATTGGTTTTAAAGAACATCTTTATTTCTGCCTTCATTTCGTTATGTACCCAGTAGTCATTCAGGAGCAGGTTGTTCAGTTTCCATGTAGTTGTGCAGTAGTGAGTTTCTTAATCCTGAGTTCTAATTTGATTGCACTGTGGTCTGAGAGACAGTTTGTTGTGATTTCTGTTATTTTACATTTGTTCAGGAGTGTTTCACTTCCAAATATGTGGTCAATTTTAGAATAAGGGTAATGTGGTGCTAAGAAAAAGGTATATTCTGTTGATTTGGGGTGGAGAGTTCTGTAGATGTCTATTAGGTCTGCTTGGTGCAGAGCTGAGTTCAAGTCCTGGATATCCTTGTTAACCTTCTGTCTCATTGATCTGGCTAATATTGACATTAACAGTGGGGTGTTAAAGTCTCCCATTACTGGGAGTCTAAGTCTCTTTGTAGGTCTGTAAGGACTTTCTTTATGAGTCTGGGTGCTCCTGTATTGGGTGTATTTAGGATAGTTAGCTCTTCTTGTTAAATTGATCCCTTTACCATTCAGTAATGGCCTTCTTTGTCTCTTTTGTTCTTTGTTGGTTTAAAGTCTGTTTTATCGGAAAACAACTGCTGCTTTTTTTTGCTTTCCATTTGCTTGGTACATCTTCCTCCATCCCTTTATTTTGAGCCTATGTGTGTCTCTGCATGTGAGATGGGTCTCCTGAATGCAGCACACCATTGGCTCTTGACTCTTTATCCAGTTTGCCAGTCTGTATCTTTTAACTAGGGGCATTTAACCCATTTACGTTTAAGATTAATATTGTTATGTGTGAATTTGGTCCTGTCATTAAGATGTTAGCTGGTTATTTTGCCCATTAATTGGTGCAGTTTCTTCATAGCATCATTGGTCTTTATAATTTGGCATGTTTTTGCAGTGGCTGGTACCGGTTGTTTCTTTCCATGTTTAGTGCTTCCTTCAGGAGCTCTTGTAAGGTAGGCCTGGTGGTGACAAAATCCCTCAGCATTTGCTTGTCTGTAGAGGATTTTATTTCTCCTTCACTTATGAAGCTTAGTTTGGCTGGATATGAAATTCTAGGTTGAAAATTTTTTTATTTAAGAATATTGAATATTCGCCCCACTCTCTTCTGGTTTGTAGTGTTTCTGCCAAGAGATCCGCTGTTAGTCTGATGGGTTTCCCTTTG
>NW_016881694.1:0-1320 GCF_001698545.2 Rhinopithecus bieti | reverse complement strand
TCCTGAGCTCTAATTTGATTGCACTGTGGTCTGAGAGAGTTTGTTGTGATTTCTGCTCTTTTACATTTGCTAAGGAGTGCTTTACTTCCAATTTTGTGGTCAATTTTAGAATAAGTGTGCTGTGGTGCAGAGAAGAATACATATTCTGTTGATTTGGGGTATAGAGTTCTGTAGAGTCTGCTTGTTGCAGAGCTGAGTTCAGGTCCTGGACATGCTTGTTAACCTTCTGTCTCATTGATTTGTCTAATATTGACAGTGTGGTGTTAAAGTCTCCCATTATTATTGTGTGGGAGTCTAAGTCTCTTTGTAGGTCTCTTAGGATTTGTTTATGAATCTGGGTGCTCCTGTATTGGGTCCCTATATATTTAGGTTACTTAACTCTTCTTGTTGAATTGATTCCTTTACCATTATGTAGTGGCCTTCTTTGTCTCTTTTGATCTTTGTTGGTTTAAAGTCTCTTTTACCAGAGACTAGGTTTGCAACCCCTGTTTTTTCTTGCTTTCCATTTGCTTGGTAGATTTTGCTCCATCCCTGTGTTTTGAGCCTATGTGCATCTTTGCACATGAGATGGGTTTCCTGAATATAGCACACTGAAGGGTCTTGACTCTTTATCCAATTTGCCAGTCTGTGTCTTTTTATTTACATTTAAGGTTAATATTCTTATGTGTGAATTTGATGCTGTCATTTTGATGTTAGCTGGTCATTTCGCCCATTAATTGATGAAGTTTCTTAATAGCATCGATGGTCTTTACCATTTGGCATGTTTTTGAAGAGGCTGGTACTGGTTGTTTATTTCCATGTTTAGTGCTTCCTTCAGGAGTTCTTGTAAGGCAGGCCTGGTGGTGACAAAATCTCTAAGCATTTGCTTATCTGTAAAGGATTTTATTTCTCCTTCACTTATGAAGATTAGTTTGGCTGGATATGAAATTCTGGGTTGAAAATTCGTTCCTTTTAGAATGTTGAATATTGACCCCCCACTCTCTTCTGGCTTGTAGGGTTTCTGCTGAGAGATCCACTGTTAGTCTGATGGGCTTCCCTTTGTGGGTAACTTGACCTTTCTCTCTGGCTGCCCTTCACACTTCTTCCTTCATTTCAACTTTGGTGAATCTGACAATTATGTGTCTTGGGGTGGCTCTTCTTAAGGAGTGTCTTTGTGATATTCTCTGTATTTCCTGAATTTGAATGTTGGTTGGCCTTGCTAGGTTGAGGAAGTTCTCCTGAATAACATCCTGAAGAGTGTTTTCCAACTTGGTTCCATTCTCCCTATCACTTTCAGGTATACCAATCAAATGTAGATTTGGTCTTTTACATAGTTCCAAA
>NW_016881693.1:0-947 GCF_001698545.2 Rhinopithecus bieti | reverse complement strand
TCATATATATATACATCCTAAAATACACTGCTCTTCATCATTCCATGCTGTTAGACATTTATAGGACCATGGATGGTAATCTCCTCCAGACAAAAATAAATGCTGTTGCAGAACAGGTAAGTGTACTACAATTTGAGTTCATCAGCTTTTGGGCATTTTAAACCATGGGTCAGACATGTTAGAGCAAGAGGGCAGGTTGATAGCAAGAGGGAGTGTTTTAGCAAGGGTGAGTGTTTTTCTTTTAATTTTCCAATAGTAAAGTGATGTTTGCCACTGTCATTTCAGAGTGAGGGGATATTTCATTGTTGTTTGGTTTTGTGGGTTTGTTTTTGAGACAAGGTCTCACTGTCACCCAGGCTGGACTGCAGTGGCATGATCAGGGTTTACTTCTGCCTTGACCTCATGAATTCAAGCAAACCTCCTTACTAATCCTCCCGAGTAGCTGGGACTACAGGCACGTGACCTCACACCCTGGGGTGTGAACTGGGATTTGATGTTTTCAGTTGGCTCCCTAATGGAATAGGTTCCCTTACTATTCTAGAATACAGATTATCTTCATGATTATCATTCTCGCGTACATTATATTTCTACTACCCTGCTAATTTTTTTCTCTTTTTGAGACGGAGTCTCGCTCTGTTGCATAGGCTGTATTGCAGTGGCAGGATCTCAGCTCATTGCAACCTCTGCCTCCCAGATTCAAGAGATTCTTTTGCTTCAGCCTCCTGAGTAGCCACCTGGCTAATTTTTGTATTTTTAGTCGAGACAGGGTTTCACCATATTGGCAGGCTGGTCTCTGGATGAACGGAGGCAAGATGGTGCACTTCCGGGTTCTTCATCCCCCCCCAACTTTTCCCACGCGCGCTGGTGGTCTTAGAAAAACAAATCAGTTGGTGCCAAACCCGGGAGGAGACCCCTCCTCAGGGTCCCCAGGGTCCGGGGAGCCTCCT
>NW_016881692.1:0-1440 GCF_001698545.2 Rhinopithecus bieti | reverse complement strand
AACAGAACTAATGACAAAAACCACATGATTATCTCAATAGATGCAGCAAAGGCCTTCGATAAAACTCAACAGCCTTTCATGCTAAAAACACTCAATAAACTAGGTATTGATGGAACATATCTCAAAACAGTAAGAGCTATTTATGACAAACCCACAGCCAATATTGTACTGAATGGGCAAAAGCTGGAAGCATTTCCTTTGAAAATTAGCACAAAACCAGGGTGCCCTCTCTCACCACTCCTATTCAACATAGTATTGGAAGTTCTGGCCAGGGCAATCAGGCAAGAGAAAGAAATAAAGGGTATTCAAATAGGAAGAGAGGAAGTCAAATTATCTGTTTGCAGATGACATGATTGTCTATTTAGAAAACCCCATTGTCTCAGCCCAAAATCTCCTTAAGCTGATAAGCAACTTCAGCAAAGTCTCAGGATACAAAATCAAAGACAAAAATCACAAACATTCCTATACACTAATAATAGACAAACAGCCAAATCATGAGCAAACTCTCATTCACAATTGCTACAAAAAGAGTAAAATACCTAGGAATATAACTTACAAGGGATGTGAAGGACTTCTTCAAGGAGGACTACAAACCACTGTTCAAGAAAATAAGAGAGGACACAAACAAATGGAAAAATATTCCATGCTAATGGATAGGAAGAATTAATATCATGAAAATGGCCATATTGCCCAAAGTAATTTATAGATTATTCAATGCTATTGCCATCAAACTACCACTGACTTTCTTCGCAGAATTAGAAAAAACTACTTTAAATTTCATATGGAACCAAAAAAGAGCCCGTATAGCCAAGACAATCCTAAGCAAAAACAACAAAGCTGAAGGCAGCTGACTTCAAACTATACTACAAGGTTACAGTAACCAAAACAGCATGGTACTGGTACCAAAACAGAGGTATAGACCAATGGAACAGAACAGAGTCCTCAGAAATAACACCACACATCTGCAACCACTTGATCTTTGACAAACCTGACAAAAACAAGAAATGGGGAAAGGATTCCCTATTTAATAAATGGTGCTGGGAAAACTGGATAGCCATATGCAGAAGACCATTAAACTATACCTTATACCTGAACCCCTTCCTTATACCTTATACAAAAATTAACTCAAGATGGATTAGAGACTTAAATATTAGACCTAAAACCACAAAAACCCTAGAAGAAAACCTAGGCAATACCATTCAGGACATAGGCAAGGGCAAAGAATTCATGACTAAAACACCAAAAGTAATGGCAACAAAAGCCAAAATGGACAAATGGGATCTAATTAAACTAACAGGCTTCTGCACAGCAAAAGAAACTATTATCAGAACAGGCAACCTACAGAATAAGAAAAATTTTTGCCATCCATCTGACAAAGGGCTAATATCAAGAATCTACAAGCAACTTAAACAAATTTACAAGAAAAAAAACCCCATCAAA
>NW_016881691.1:0-1321 GCF_001698545.2 Rhinopithecus bieti | reverse complement strand
TTTTGTATAAGGAGTAAGGAAGGGATCTAGTTACAGCTTTCTACGTAAGGCTAGCCAGTTTTCCCAGCAGCATTTATTAAATATGGAATCCTTTACCCATTGCTTATTTTTGTCAGGTTTGTCAAAGATCATATGATTGTAGATGTGTGGTATTATTTCTGAGGGCTCTGTTCTGTTCCATTGGTCTATATCTCTGTTTTGGTACCAGTACCATGCTGTTTGGTTACTGTAGCCTTGTAGTATAGTTTGAAGTCAGGTAGTGTGATGCCTCCAGCTTTGTCCTTTTGACTTAGGATTGTCTTGGCAATGCGGGCTCTTTTTTGGTTCCATATGAACTTTAAAGCAGTTTTTTCCAATTCTGTGAAGAAACTCATTGGTAGCTTGATGGGGATGGCATTGAATCTATAAATTATCTTGGGCAGTGTGGCCATTTTCATGATATTGATTCTTCCTATCCATGAGCATGGTATGTTCTTCCATTTGTGTCTTCTTTTATTTCATTGAGCAGTGGTTTGTAGTTCTCCTCGAAGAGAATGATTTTCATCTTAGTGTTAGCTTTCCCTTTTGATGCTCTTTCAAAATACTCTTTTTAATAACATTTGAGTTTTATCAGATAGGACTGCAAGAGTGTTTTGAGAAGCCATTTTCTTATAATTAATTTCAATTTTTACATTATCCCATTTACTAATGGATCTCTAAATTCCCAATGTCAGTAATGATACTTGTTTGGATATATGTATGGATACATGGATTAATTCCAAAACAGTTGCCCTTTTCCTCCTCAGGCCTCTGCAATGTTTTGAATGGGAAAATAGTGTATTATTTGAACACCAATCACAAAGAAGGAAGACAGGGTGATTTTCTAGGGAATAATTTCTAATTAATCTGTATCATCTTGTTTTATCAATGCTCTTGATTTTGATATCATACTTGACACTTTCATCTGCACATCAACTCAGTATTTATTTGTCTAGTATAGATGTTTGTAAATATAATTTCACCCTCTAGCATAATATAATCAGATTAACTGATCATTCACTTACTTTTTTTTTTTAGTAAAAGGAAGCCTGTGAAACAAGTCACTATGAACCACATAAATAACAATATCACAACATCTGTGATAAAGTTGTATGTGGAAGGAATTCCTTTTCCTTAGTTTAAGGGTAAGAAATGCACAAAAATCAAGAGATATTCATAGAACTTCTTGGGAATAGATAGTCTCCTGCCTTCTGCTTCTCCTCTTTCTTCTTCTTCTCCCTTCTATATTTCTGTAAAGCCTTCACGACCCTCTTTCTGAAGGCCATCTGTATGTTAATGACTT
>NW_016881690.1:0-787 GCF_001698545.2 Rhinopithecus bieti | reverse complement strand
CTAACCTTAACCCTCTTTCTTTCACTCATTCAAAGAACTGCTTTTATAATTTTGGATAACATGAATTCTTAAAAACATACTTATGCTATATCAAGAGTGTACTATAGAGTTGCCAGTGTGTGTATCCCCGAAGCCAAGAGTACTTCTACCTACATAGTTGCAGCTCTAGCAACAGAAGTCAGGTGTCAGGACTGCAAAATGAACATGACAGAAATAAAGACATGAGTGACAATGCCTGCCCAAGGAATTCAGAGTGTTTCCTTCACCACAGTGTTCTTCCATAGTGTGACCCTGAAAATAACAGGCTGGGGAGAGTAGAAGGTAACAAACAGATTTGGAAGTTCTTCATCTATAATGAGAATGAATAATGTAACTATAAGCCAGAAGAAAAGGACAACTCTGAACAGCATTAATTGTGCTGGAACTTCCACTGTAAGTCTGGGTCATTCAATGGGGTAATTTCCAATATCCCAAAAGAACCAAGGTTGATAACCCAAAGCGAAAATGTTTCCCTCTAGAAGATAGTTATGCTTCTCCTCAGGAGTAGAAATCACTGTAGCAGAGGACAAAATGAGGCCATGAAATCTGGTTAAGCCAGACTGGATGCCTAGAGGGTAGCTGAGGAGCAAATGGAAGCTGCAGCAGGCCAAAGACCCAGCCAGTACTAAAAGCTGGGTCCATGAATGGCTTCTTGAAACGGTGCGTGGTCATGCTTAGCTGAGTATACTGTGGGACTCATGATATTGGAAAATGAGGGGCAATGAAGACTTCAAGATGGGATAGAAAA
>NW_016881689.1:0-1247 GCF_001698545.2 Rhinopithecus bieti | reverse complement strand
CTTTCAACTTTGAAAAAAGTTTATGAAAACTAGATTAGGGTATCATATTTTTACATTATTCAGCAATGATGTTTAAGCAACGGCAGAAGTCACACAAAGTTCTAGAATAATTTTATGTTTGATTTTAGAATGCATTGCCATGAAACCTCAACAATGAAGGAACTAAATGAGGGAAATGAACTAAGTTAGTCTAAACATGAAAATTTTCCTTTTTGGATAGATTTCATGTTTTAAGCAGTAGAACTGAGCAGAAATTAGAGAGTTCCTATATGCCCCCCACTCCCACAGCCGCCTTCTATCACAACCTGCACCAGAGTGCATTTGTTACACCTGATGAACCCCACAGTGACACATCATTTTCATACAAAAATTGAAGTTTGTAATTTACATTAGGGTTCACTCTTGATGGATTTGAACTAATGCGTAATGACGTGTATCCACCATTACAGTACCACACAGAATACATACGCTATGCTACGATCCCTCTGTGCTTTGCCTATTCATTCCTCTCTCCCCTCAGATCCTGGCAAACACTACACTTTTTACCATCTCCATAGTTTTACCTTTTCCAGAACATAATTCAGAATTTTATAGTATACAGCCTTTTCAGACTGGCTTCCTTCACATAGTAACACACATTTTTAAGGTTCCTCCATGTCTTTTCATGGGTTGATAGCTCTTTTCTTTTTGGTGCTGAATAACAGTCCATTGTCTGGGTATACTACAGAGTTTATTTACACATTCATCTACTGAAGGACATCTTAGCTGCTTCCAAGATTTGGAAATTATGAAAAAAGCTTCCATACACATCTGTATGCAGGTTTTTGTGTGAACATGTTTTCAACTCACTTGGGCAAATTCCAAGGAGCATAATTGCTGGATCATACAGTAAGAATATGTAAGAAGTTGCCAAACAATCTTCCAAAGTACCATGTTGTATTCCCACCAGCGGTGAATGAGAGTTCCTGTTGTTCCCCATCTTCACCAGCTTTGGTGTTGTCAGTGTTTTGGATTTCAGCCACTGTAACCGTCATGTAACAGTACGTCACTGTTGTTTTAATTTGCATTTCCCTAATGACACATAGTGTGGAGCACAGTTATCTTTTGAAAACGTAGAGCTGATCATGTTATTTCTTGCTTCAAGGTCGTATAATGACTTCTCCCTTTCTACAGAATAAAACTCAGACTCCTTAGAAATGCTCCCAAGATTATGCATCTCACATTCCTGCCCCATTTTACTTATCTAC
>NW_016881688.1:0-834 GCF_001698545.2 Rhinopithecus bieti | reverse complement strand
AAATACAGTATGTTAGCCTCCTCCTCTAAGTCCTTCTCAGTTCAACCCACTTGACAAGGAACGTATGTTTCTAAAGAAAGATTGATGAAGACATTTAAAGTCTTTAGAAAGATTTTAATAAAGTGCTTGGCATGTAGCTGGTACTCAATAAATATTTGTTGAATACAGGGTGCCTGTTAAGATTTGATATTAGGGGAAGAGTAAGCATGTCCATTCATTTTTTCAGCTGCCTATCCATCCATCCAATCATCCATTTATCCATCCACCCATCCATCCATTCAATCGTGCATGCACCCATCCACTCATCTATCTCCTCATCCTTCCTGTGATTCACTGAACAGTTATTGCATATTCTGTTTGTGCCAGTTATAGAGACAGTGTTTGTCACTGTCACAGTTACACATGAGGAGTAACTGCTCTCTGTGTTTTCTATTTTCAGGAAAACGGATTTGTGTGGGAGAAGCCCTGGCCCGCATGGAGCTGTTTTATTCCTGACCTCCATTTTACAGAACTTTAACCTGAAATCTCTTGTTGACCCAAAGGACCTTGACACCACTCCAGTTGTCAATGGATTTGCCTCTGTGCCACCCAAGTACCAGCTGTGCTTCATTCCTGTTTGAAGAAGAGCAGATGGTCTGGTTGCTGCTGTGCTGTCCCTGCAGCTCTCTTTCCTCTGGGGCGTTATCCACCTTTCACTATCTGTGATACCTTTTCTGGCCTGTCATCTCACATTTTCCTTTGCCTCAAGATCTAGTGAACATTCAGCTTCCACGAAGGAGAGTTTCCTATGTTTCACTGTGCAAATATATCTACTATTCTCCATACTCTCTAACA
>NW_016881687.1:0-1881 GCF_001698545.2 Rhinopithecus bieti | reverse complement strand
AGGGAATCCTCCCTAACTCATTTTATGAGGCCAACATCATCCTGATACCAAAGCCTGGCAGAGACACAACAAAAAAGAGAATTTTAGACCAATATCCCTGATGAACATCGATGCAAAATCCTCAATAAAATACTGGCAAACCGAATCCAGCAGCACATCAAAAGCTTATCCACCATGATCAAGTGGGCTTCATCCCTGGGATGCAAGGCTGGTTCAACATATGCAAATTAATAAATGTAATCCAGCACATAAACAGAACCAAAGACAAAAACCGCATGATTATCTTAATGGATGCAGAAAAGGCCTTTGACAATAGTCAACAGCCCTCCATGCTAAAAACTCTCAATATCTAATGTAAATGATGAGTTAATGGGTGCAGCACACCAACATGGCACATGTATACATATGTAACAAACCTGCACGTTGTGCACATGTACCCTAGAACTTAAAGTAAAAAAAAAAAAAAAAAAAAAAAAAAAACGACACACACAAAACTTTGGAAACGAGGATGGGGATGAGACTAGCATTGCAAAATTATGAATTTCTGAGTAATGACAAATGTTAAGCACCATACTTTCCCCACTGCAACCACCAATCTTTCACTAGCTTCCAGTTATTTCTGTTTTCTCCTTTCTGTCTTTGCTCTTGTGGAAGTTTTCCACTTGCACAAAATAAGAAGGAGCCAGATTGGTTTCATTTTAAAATCTTAGTATTAGTCAATTTATATGCCCCTCAGACAATGGGTTTGGCTCAAAAATAAAGAACTTTGATCATATTTCCTACCAATATGAATGTGATTACTCAAAATGCAGAATGCTCTTATTGTCATATTTCTGACAAAACTGTTAATAAATATTACATAGATGATTTCTGCAATAGGGTCTGCTTCTTTGTTTTTTTGTTTTGTTTTGTTTTGATTAAATATTCAACAAGTATTCATGACATTCTGTGTGTCAGATAGGGTATGAGGTGCTAAAGAAACAATGACAAAGAATGCATTTGTAGTTTAGTAAGAAAGACAGATAAATACACTATGATGGTATAGAGTCAGTGTAGTACTAAAAGTTAAGTGTAAGTTACTATAAAATCACATAACAGGGACACTAGGTTGGAGGGACATGATCAGGGAAAGCTTTGCAGAGGAAGTGGATATGAGACATGAATGATATTGAGGTGTTAGCCAGATCAAGGGGATGAGTGCTTGTCCAGATTGGTGAAAGTATACCATACAAAGGGACAGCTTTCCTAGAAGAAATTAAAAATGGGGAAGACAAGGAAAGGACAGGGAAGTTTTTTTTTTTTTGAGACAGAGTCTCACTCTATTGCCAGGCTGGAGCGCAGTGGCACAATCTCGGCTCACTGCAACCTCTGCCTCCCGGGTTCAAGGGATTCTCCTGCCTCAGCCTCCTGAGTAGCTGGGACTACAGTTGTGCACTAGCACACCCAGGTAATTTTTGCATTTTTAGTAGAGATGGCATTTCATCATGTTGGCCAGGATGGTATTGATCCCTTGACCTCATGATCTGCTCACCTCGGCCTCCCAAAGTGTTGGGATTACAGGCGTTAGCCACCACGCACGGCCCAGGACAGGGAAGTTTTTTTTTTTTTTTCATTTTTTTTTTCTTTTCTTTTTTTTTCTTTTTTTTATTATACTTTAAGTTCTAGGGTACATGTGCACAACGTGCAGGTTTGTTACATATGTATACATGTGCCATGTTGGTGTGCTGCACCCATTAACTCGTCATTTACGTTAGGTATATCTCCTAATGTTATCCCTCCCACCTCCCCCCACCCCACAACAGGCCCCGGTGTGTGATGTTCCCCTTTCCTGTGTCCAGGTGATCTCATTGTTCAATCCCCACCTGTGAGTGAGAACATGCG
>NW_016881686.1:0-880 GCF_001698545.2 Rhinopithecus bieti | reverse complement strand
TATCTATCTATCTATCTATCTATCTATCATCTGTTGGTTCTGTCTCAGGAGAGCCCTGACTAATACAGATTTTGGTATCAGGGTTGATTCTACAGTAGGAGATATTTAAGGATGAGCTTTCTTAATTGGTTTCTAGGTTTCTGGAATTGGCTCCCTAATCTGATTATACCTAAAAGTATTAATAGTAGACAAAACACTGATCATTCATGGCTTGATCTGTTTAGAGGGATATGCAAAATATCTGCATTGGATATGATACTTCTAATCAAGCACTTGTTCAAGGCAAGGAAGTTGGTGAAGCTGTAAACAATATTTTCAAACATTTATGGAACAGTAAAGAGTATAATGATGTTGGTTGGTTGGTTCTAATGTTGCTGGAAAAATGATGAAAGAAAAGGATAAGACAATTCTTGTCTCTGGATTAACAAAAATAGTACAAAAGCTTCCATGTCTGCCCTGCAGGGAAATCTTCTCTACTGCAGTCACAGGGTTGAAATTTCTGAGAATCAAACACAAATTCTCTTAATGATATATGCTAAGTTAAAACAGAATTTGAACTCTCAGCTTTGCAAGGTATCTACCGTTGAAGTGGGGGCATTGGTGGGAAAAGGATGGGATCCTATAACTTGAGATGTAGATGTGTGAGAAGACCCTAATTAAACTAGAGCATTGAGTTTCTAAATTCTGATGAAACTTTTCTTGCCAGCAGAGGTGGCTTCACCACCCCCAGTGGCAGTGTTTACTCCATTCCCATTGGTAGTGCTCTCTCCACCCACAGTGTTAACAATTTTCATCTCTATCTGAGGAATTAATCCAGAATTACCTAAGGAAAAAATAACGGTCTCCCCTGAGGCAGGTGTTAAGCAGGACAATACTGATT
>NW_016881685.1:0-1326 GCF_001698545.2 Rhinopithecus bieti | reverse complement strand
AAAGAGCAAGTGTGAGGTGAAAAAGCCAGGTTCAGGCCAGGCACAGTGACTCACGCCTGTAATCCCAGCACTTTGGGAGGCCGAGACAGGCGGATCACGAGGTCAGGAGATTGAGACCATCCTGGCTAACACGATGAAACCCCGTCTATACTAAAAAATACAAAAAATTAGCCGGGCGAGGAGGCAGGCGCCTGTAGTCCCAGCAACTCGGGAGGCTGAGGCAGGAGAATGGCATGAACCCGGGAGGTGGAGCTTGCAGTGAGCTGAGATCCGGCCACTGCACTCCAGCCTGGGTGACAGAGTGAGACCCCGTCTCAAAAAAAAAAAAAAAAAAATTTCAACAACAAAAAAGAAAAAGGAAGGTAGAACAGCATGTGTAGTAAATGGCTTACCTGCCTGTGTAAAAAACACTCTAATCTATATATGGGTTTGTAAATGTTCAGAAAAATGTCTGAGAGAACACATACCAAGCTGTCAGTAGGAGTTATGGCTGGAGAGAACCGGAGGATGGGGTTCATCACTGCTTTGTACAGTTTTGCATTGTTTCCATTTATTTGGTGGGGCTGTATTTTTCCAAAAACGAAGGACCTGAGGCTGATTTTGGAGGGGTCTGCACAGGCCTCCTTATAGGCAAAGAAGCTGGGCTTTGTGGACATGACCATTTCTATGTTTTATATTCTTTCTTGAACAATATTCATATTCTTTTTTTTACTTCATTTCCTGGTAAAGTTGCTTTTTGAAAAACATCACCTTAGTCCCAAATGAGTTAAGTAATAAAGAGGCTTGTTGATATTTGACCAAAAAAGAACTAGGCACCACTGATGGCCATGGGACAGCATTTCTAAAATACTCCATGCTTAAAATGGGCTTCTTGGCCAGGTGGTTCCTGCCTGTAATTCCTGCACTTTGGAAGGCCAAGGCAGGAGGAGGACTGCTTGAGCTCAGGAGTTCGAGAACACCCTGAGCATCAGTGAGACCCCATCTCTACAAAACATGTTTAAAATTAGCCAGACATGGTGGTGTACATGTGTAGTCCTAGCTACTCAGGAGGCTGAGATGGGAGGACCATTTAAGCCCAGGAGGTGGAGGCTGTGTTATGCCCAGACCCTTTATTCCCCGAAGAAGTCCACCAGAATCCGGAGTCAAAGCCAAGCAACAAGGATCTTTAATGCAAGTTCGAACTTGGTCCCTGTGTTTTACAACATACAAGAGGGCCCTGAATGATGCATGTGGCCGCTTTTTATAGCCCGATGCATACAGGATATGTAAGGTTACAGAGGTACAAAGGAATTCTTTTGGTTGCAGCATTACAACTGGTAATCGGTT
>NW_016881684.1:0-946 GCF_001698545.2 Rhinopithecus bieti | reverse complement strand
AAAAGCAAAAGTTGCAATTCTAGTCTATGATAAAACAGACTTTAAACCAACAAAGATTAAAAAAAAGACACAGGAGGGCATTACATAATGGTAAAGGGATCAATGCAACAAGAAGAGCTACCTATCCTAAATATATATGCACCCAACACAGGAGCACCCAGATTCATAAAGCAAGTTCTTAGAGATCTGCAAAGAAACTTAGACTCCCACACATTAACAGTGGGTCACTTTAACACCCCACTGTCAATATGAGACAGAACAATGAGACAGAAAATTAAGAAGGATATTCAGGACTTGAACTCAGCTCTGGACCAAGTGGACCTAATAGACATCTACAGAACTCTCCACCCCAAATCAACAGAATATACATTCTTCTCAGTACCACATTGCACTTATTCTGAAATTGACCATATAATCGGAAGTAAAACACTCCTCAGCAAATGCAGAAGAATGAAAATCATAACAAACAGTCTCTCAGACCACAGTGCAATCAAGTTAGAATTCAGGATTAAGAAACTTACTCAAATCTGCACAACTACATGCAAACTGAACAATCTGCTTCTGAATGACTACTGGGTAAATAATGAAATTAAAGCAGAAATAAATAAGTTCTTTGAAACCAATGAGAACAAAGACACAATGTACCAGAATCTCTGGGACACAGCTAAAGCAGTGTTTACAGGGAAATTTGTAGCACTAAGTGCCCACAGGAGAAAGCAAGAAAAATCTAAAATTGACACCCTAGCATCACAATTAAAAGAACTAGAGAAGCAACAGCAAACAAATTCAAAAGCTAACAGAAGAGAAGAAATAAATAAGATCAGAGCAGAACTGAAGGAGATAGAGACATAAAAAACCCTTCAAAAAATTAATGAATCCAGGAGCTGTGTTTTGAGAAGATTAACAAAATAGATAGGCTGCTGGCCAGACTAATAAAGAAGAAAAG
>NW_016881683.1:0-1069 GCF_001698545.2 Rhinopithecus bieti | reverse complement strand
ACAAACTACTATCCGAGAATACTATAAACACCACTATGTAAATAAACAAGAAAATCTAGAAGAAATGGATAAATTCCTGGACAAATACTCCCTCCCAAGACTAAACCAGGAACAAGTTGAATCCCTGAATAGACCAATAACAGGTTTTGAAATTGAAACAATAATTAATAGCCTACCACCAAAAAAAGTCCAGGACCAGATGGATTCACAGTCAAATTCTACCAGAGGTACAAGGAGGAGCTGGTACCATTCCTTCTGAAACTATTCTGATCAATTGAAAAGGAGGGAATCCTCCCTAACTCATTTTATGAGGTCACCATCATCCTGATACCAAACAAAGCCTGGCAGAGATATACACACAAAAAAGCGAATTTTAGACCAATATCCCTGAAGAACATTGAAGCAAAAATCCTCAATAAAATGCTGGCAAACTGAATCTAGCAGCACAACAAAAAGCTTATCCACCATGATCACATCAACTTCATCCTTGGGATGAAAGGCTAGTTCGACATATGCAAATCAATAAATGTAATCGATCACATAAACAGAACCAAGGACAAAAAACATATGATTATCTCCAGACACGCAGAAAAGGCCTTCGAAAAAATTCAACAGCCTTTCATGCTTAAATTTCTCAATAAACTAGGTATCGATGGAACATATTTCAATATAACAAGAGCTATTTATGATGAACCTACAGTCAATATCATACTGAATGGGCAAAAGCTGGAAGCATTCCCTTTGAAAACTGGCACAAGGCAGGGATGCCCTCTCTCACCACTCCTATTCAACATAGTGTTGGAAGTTCTGGCCAGGGCAATCAGGCAGGAGAAAGAAATAAAGCGTATTCAAATAGGAAGAGAGGAAGTCAAATTGTCTCTGTTTGCAGATGACATTATTGTATCTTTAGAAAACCCCATCGTCTCAGCCCAAAATCTCCTAAAGCTGATAAGCAAATTCAGCAAAGTCTCAGGATACAAAATTAATGTGCAAAAATCACAAGCATTGCTGTACATCAATAACAGACAAATACAGAGCCAAATCATGAGTGAACTCCCATTCACAATTG
>NW_016881682.1:0-1326 GCF_001698545.2 Rhinopithecus bieti | reverse complement strand
GGGTTGAAAATTCTTTAAGAATGTTGAATATTGGCTCCCACTCTCTTCTGGCTTGGAGAGTTTCTGCCAAGAGACCTGCTGTTAGTCTGGTGGGCTTCCCTTTATATGTAACCCGACCTTTCTCTCTGGCTGCCCTTAACATTTTTTCCTTCATTTCAACTTTGGTGAATCTGACAATTATGTGTCTTGGAGTTGCTCTTCTTGAGGAGTATCTTTGTGGCGTTCTCTGTATTTCCTGAATTTGAATGTTGGCCTGCCTTACTAGGTTGGGGAAGTTCTCCTGGATGATATCCTGAAGAGTGTTTTCCAACTTGGTTCCATTTTCCCCGTCACTTTCTGGCACACCAATCAGACATAGATTTGGTCTTTTCACATAATCCCAGAAATCACCCATCATCTGTGTCGCTCATGCTGGGAGCCGGAGACTGGAGCTATTCCTATTCGGCCATCTTGGGCATGCCCTCCCTAAGTCTGCCCACATTCTTATTTTGCTGCTACTTTTTGTCTTTTTCTGCATTTCTGAGATTCCATGTGTAATACTTTTCTTTCTACATGAATAATATCTACATTATTTTCTGCTGGTTATATATTTTTTTCTCTCTCTCGCTGCTCCTTGACCTCATTTCACTCTATCAAGAAGCATTGGCTGGGTGCGATGGCTCATGCCTGTAATCCCAGCATTTCAGGAAGCTGAAGTGGGTGGATCACTTGAGGTCAGGAGTTCGAGACAAGCTCAGTCAACATGGTGAAACCCTGTCTCTACTAAAAATACAAAAATTAGCTGTGCATGGTGGTGCATGCCTGTAGTCCCAGCTACTCAGGAGGCTGAGGCAGGAGAATCACTTGAACCCAGGAGATGGAGGTTGCAGTGAGCTGAGGTCGTGCCACTGCACTCCAGCCTGGGCAACAAGTGAGACTCAGTCTCAGAAATGTATTTCTGTCATCTTCTTTATAGTTTCATCAGGTATAAAATTCTAGTTTTACATTTATATTCTCTTATCATTTTCAATGTATAATTTTATACTCTTCAGACTTTTATTGTTTCCTTTGAGAAATCAGTTGTCAATCTTACCCTTGCTTCTTTAGTGGTTATCTGTCTGTTTTCCTTAGCTTCCTATATGATTTTTTCTTGGTGTCAACTTTTAGCAGTATTAACTTGTGTGTGATTTTTAAAAATCTAGGTGTTCATTTTTTTTTTTTTTTTTGTAAAGCAGTGGCTTATCTCTCTTGAGCATCAAAAATTTTCATCCCTTTTTTCTTCAGCTTTTTTTTTCCTGACCCATTGTTCTTTTCTGTTTCTGGAATTTTAACTCACAAATTTTATAA
>NW_016881681.1:0-347 GCF_001698545.2 Rhinopithecus bieti | reverse complement strand
GCAGAATCCACGACAACAGTGTTAGCAAACTGTTCCAAGAAGGGAAGGGTGGAACTCTGTGTGATGAATTCACACATCAGAAAGCAATCTCTCAGAAAGCTTCTCTCTAGTTATTATTTGAGGATATTTCCTTTTTCACAATGGGCCCCAATGGGCTCCCAAATATCACTTTTCAGATTCCACGAAACGACTGTTAGTAATCTGCTTCTTCAGGACTAAGTTGTAACTCTGGGAGACTACTTCACAGATCACGAAGAAGTTTCTCAGAAAGCTTCCTTCACGTTTTGAAACGATGATATTTCCTTTATCAGCGTAGGCCTCAATGCGATGGACAGTAGCCCTTCTCA
>NW_016881680.1:0-2298 GCF_001698545.2 Rhinopithecus bieti | reverse complement strand
GGATGGGAATTACCCAATTTTCCAGGTGTTGTGTGTCTCAGTTCCCCTGGCTAGGAAAAGGGATTCCCTTCCCCCTTGCACTTCCCAGGTGAGGCAATGCCTCGCCCTGCTTCAGCTCTCACTGGTCGGGCTGCAGCAGCTGACCAGCACCGATTGTCTGGCACTCCCCAGTGAGATGACCCCAGTACCTCAGTTGAAAATGCAGAAATCACCGGTCTTCTGTGTCGCTCGCACCGGGAGTTGGAGACTGGAGCTGTTCCTATTCGGCCATCTTGCTCCACCCCCCGTATCCATGTGTTCTACATCCATTGTTTGAACCAATCTCTGACAGAAAATATTTTTTTAAAAATTGCATCTATACTGAGCATGTGCAAACATTTTTCTTGTTATTATTCCCTGAACATTACGGTACAACAACTATTTAGACAGCATTTACACTGAATCAGGTATTGTAAGTAATCTAGAGGTGATTTGAAATACAGCCATGCATTACTTAATGATAAGGATACATTCTGAGAAATGCGTTGTTAGATGATTTCATCACTGTGAAAACACAGTGTAGTTACACAAACCTAGATGGTACAGTCTACTACATTCCTAGACTAGATAGTATAGCCAGTTGCTACTAGGCTACAAACTTGTGCCGCATGTTAATGTAGTGAATACTGTAGGCACAATGGTATTTGTGTATCTCAACATATTTAAACATAGAAAAGTTATAATAAAAATACAATATTATAATCTTATGGGACCACTGTTATATATGTGGTCAGTAGAAATGTCATTATGTGACATATGACCATGTACAGGAGAATGTGCATAGGTTATATGTAAATATGATGCTTATTTATATACAGGGCTGAAACATTCTTGTATTTTGGTGTCTATGGTGGTCCTGGAACCAATCCCCTCAGGATACTGTGGGATGGGTGTATTGTATTTAGCACTTTAAAATATGTTGAGGGTAGATTTCATGTTAAGTTTTTCCATCACAAGCAAAACAAAACACAAATGAATATAAAGAAAATCTTGGAGATTATGGATATGTTTAGAGCCTTAATTGTGGTGGTGGATGTATGCATGAATATAAATGCAACAAAATATATATATTAAATATGTGTAAATTTTTATATATCAACTATACATCCACAAGGTTTAAAAAAAGAAACAAACTTGCTTGACCAGATTTCACCTGCAGTACCTATCAATTTGTGGAAATTTCTGTCTTCTTGAGGTTGCTGAAATAACCCAAATGCTCTGACCTGCTAGAAAGTGACCTTCCTTTGCTATCTGTAAGGTCAGATCTTGTAAGACAGGTGCGAGGCCAGTTTTCCAGGGACAGTGTTATGCACTTTCACTTCGTAAAGTTAATCTTAGTTCCTTAAAAGTGGTTGATGATGTCTGCTAAACTGAGCACCATTCTCAAATACACCATCCATGCAAGGCTTTTATTGCTTCACTAATTTTTCCAATTATATTACCACAAAAAAAGGAAAAAATGTTTTTATTAAATATTTGTAAATTGCGATGAAAAGGAAAAAATACTAAATTTTAATATCTGAATTCTGGGAAGCAGAAGAATCAGTGTGGTCAGGTAGGCAGAATAAGATATCATTTGCAAATATTTAATTTCAGTTTACAAAATCAAAGTATTCCAAATTGTTGAGAGTTATAGACAGCTTAAGACTGAAGAGAAAGGGCTTTCTTATATATCTAGAAAATAGATTGTTATAATAATACCAGTAACATTCCAAACAAAACTGTGGTTGTTATTAGTTCATGAGGTCCTGTGTAGTTTATTCTTTTTCCACTAGATCTCTGGTTAGCATGCTCATGAACCCTTCTGCTTTTTGACTAATAATTCATCACACCTGCAAGTCCTCTTTGCCATAGAAGGCCATAGAAGGTAACATTTTCAGGGTCTGGGGATTCAGATTTGGATATATTTTGGGGGATCGTTTTTTAGCCTATGAGAACAAGAAAATAAGTCCATGAAAACTGAGGAAAATTTGCTATTGTCTTACAACATTTCATAAATTCATATTCAGATATTGTAACCAAAGCAAATGAAATTCCTCCTATGTTTTGGGTTTTATTGTCCTATCTTCTGGAACAAACTTACATTTTACTTTTGGACAGGTTGCAGGAAGTTGGCTACATCAGAACCAATTTTATTATATTACTAGGATATTTTTAACATGCAGTGTATTCATTGTTGCTATTATCAAATAAATCAAATACATATTTAGAAATTATCAGTTTCAATATCGATTATAAGGTAATTTTTTTTTTTTTTTT
>NW_016881679.1:0-732 GCF_001698545.2 Rhinopithecus bieti | reverse complement strand
TGTCTTTATAGCAGAATGATTTATAATCCTTTGTGTATATACCCAGTAATGAGACTGCTGGGTCAAATGGTATTTCGGGTTCTAGATTCTTGAGGAATCGCCACACTGTCTTCCACAATGGTTGAACTAATTTACACTCCCACCAATGGTGTAAAAGTGTTCCTATTTCTCCATATCCTCTTCAGCATCTGTTGTTTCCTGACTTTTTAATGATTGCCATTCTAACTGGTGTGAAATGGTATCTCATTGTGGTTTTGATTTGCATTTATCTAATGACCAGTGACGATGAGCTTTTTTCAATGTTTGCTGGCTGCATCTTCTTTTGAGAAGTGTCTGTTCATATCCTTTGCCCACTTTTTGATGGAGTTGTTTGGGTTTTTTTTCTTGTATATTTGTTTAAGCTCCTTGGAGATTCTGGATATTAGCCCTTTGTCAGATGGATAGATTGCAAAAATTTTCTCCCATTCTGTAGGTTGCCTGTTCACTCTGATGATAGTTTCTTTTGCTGTGCAGAAGCTCTTTAGTTTAATTAGATCCCATTTGTCAATTTTGGCTTTTGTTGCAATTGCTTTTGGTGTTTTAGTCATGAAGTATTTGCCCATGCCCATGTCCTGAATTGTATTCCCTAGGTTTTCTTCTAGGGTTTTATGACTTTATGTCTGATGTTTAAGTCTCTAAACCATCTTCAGTTCATTTTGTACAAGGTGTAAGGAAGGGGTCCAATTTCAGTTT
>NW_016881678.1:0-1068 GCF_001698545.2 Rhinopithecus bieti | reverse complement strand
AGCAGTTTGCTAACACTGTTTTCATGGAATCTGCAAGAGGAAATTTGGGAGCGTATTACACCTATTGTGAAAAGGAAAATATCCTACGATGATAACTAGAAGAAGCTTTCTGAGAAACTGCTTTGTGATGTGTGAATGCATCTCAAAGAGTTACACCATTATTTTCATGGAGCAGTTTGCTAACACTGTTTTCCTGGAATCAGCAGTAGGATATTGGGAGCGCATTGAAGCCTATGGTGACAAAGGTAGTATCCTCAGATAACAGCTAGAGAGAAGCTTTCTGAGAACCTGTTTTGTAGTGTGTGAATTCATCTCACAGAGTTACAAGATTCTCTTCATGGAGCAGTTGGGTAGCACTGCTTTTGGGGAATCTGAGAAGGGATATTTTGGATTGCAATGAAGCCTAATGGTGACAAAGGAAATATCCTCTGATAAAAATTGGAAGGAATCTTTCTGAGAAAGTTCTTTGTGATGTGTGAAATTATCTCACAGAGTTACACGTTCCTATTCATTGAGCAGTTTGCTAACACGGTTTTCGTGGAATCACCAAAGGGATATTTGAGAGTGCATTGAGGCCTATGATGACAAAGGAAATATCCTCAGATAAAAACGAGAAAGAAGCTTTCTGAGAAACTCTTTTGCGATGTGTGAATTAATCTCACACAGTTACACCATTCTTTTCACTGAGCAGTTTGTTAACACGTTTTTCTTGGAATCTGCAATGGGATATTCGGGATTGCTTTGAGGCCTATTTTGAAAAAGGAAATATTCTCAGATAAACCTCGAAAGAAGCTTTCTGAGAAACAGCTTTCTGATTTGTGAATTTATCTCACAGATGTACACCTTTCTTTTCATTGAGCAGTTTGCTAACACTATTATCTTGGAATCTGCAAAGGTATGTACATGAGCACATTGAGCCCTATGGTGTCCAAGGAAATATCCTCAGTTAAAACAAGAAAGAAACTTTCTGAGAAAAATGTTTGTTCTGTGTAAATTCATCTCACAGAGTTACACATTTCTTTCATATAGCAGGTTTCTAACACCATTTTCATTGAATCTGCAGTAGGA
>NW_016881677.1:0-731 GCF_001698545.2 Rhinopithecus bieti | reverse complement strand
TGTTGAATTTTGTAAAAGGCCTTTTCTGCATCTATTGAGATAATCATGTGGTTTTGAAATTGGTTCTGTTTATGTGATGGATTACCTTTATTGATTAGTGTATGTTGAACTAGCCTTGCATCCCAGGGTTGAAGCTAATTTCATTGTGGTGGATAAGCTTTATGATGTGCTGCTGGATTCAGTTTGCCAGTATTTTATTGAGGATTTTTGCATCAATGTTCATCTTGGATATTGGCCTGAAATTTTCTTTTTTTGTTGTGTCTCTGCCAGGTTTTGGTATCTGGATGATGCTGGCCTCATAAAATGAGTTAGGGAGGATTCCCTCTTTTCTAGTTTTGTACCTCTGGTAGAATTCGGCTGTGAATCTGTCTGGTCCTGGACTTTTTTGTTGGTAGGCTATTAATTACTGCCTCAATTTCAAAAGGTGTTATTGGTCTATTCAGGGATTTGACTTCTTCCTGGTTTTGTCTTGGGAGGGTGTATGTGTCCAGGAATTTATCCGTTTCTTCTAGATTTTCTAGTTTATTTGCATAGAGGTGATTATAGTATTCTCTGATGGTAGTTTGTATTTCTGTGGGGTCAGTGGTGATATCCTCTTTATCATTTTTTATTGCATCTATTTGATCCTTCTCTCTTTTCTTCTTTATTAGTCTGGCTAGAGGTCTGTCTATTTTATTGATCTTTTCAAAAAAACCAGCTCCTGGATTCATTGATTTTTTTTGAAGGGTTTT
>NW_016881676.1:0-952 GCF_001698545.2 Rhinopithecus bieti | reverse complement strand
GCCAGTGTTCTGGGGTTGACAGAGATTTGAATTATCTCTGGCATGGAGGTCTTTAGGTCCTGCCCAGTGAGGGATCTCCCAACCGGGGCCTCCAGCCACCCCCGGCCCTGGTGTTTTCTGGATGACAGAGATTTGAATTCTTCCAGGCATGGAGTTCTTGAGGTCCCACCCAGTGAGGGTTCTCCTAACTGGGGCCTCCAGCCATCCCCAGCTGTGTTCTCATGCTGACAGAGATTTGAAATCTTCCTGGCATGGAGGTCTCCAGTTCCTGCCCAGTGAGGGTCCTCTCAACTCGGGCCTCTAGCCACCACCCCCGGTGTCCTCAGGCTGCCAGAGATTTGAATTCTCCCTGGCATGGAGTTCTCAAGGTCCTGTCCGGTGAGGAATCACACCACTGGGACCTCCAGTCACTCCTGCTAGTGTTCTCGGGCCCAAAGAGATTTGAATTCTCGGGATGAGATGGCCAAAGATGAGCTACCATCTTTGCTGTTTGCACAACTTGGCCACTCGAGCCTGCAGGCTGTGTAGAATCCATACCTACCAGGGGCCGAAGGGATCTCCCAGCACAACATAGGTACTCAATCTTCACCAGGCAGATTCTTTTAGCAGGTTCTTGACCCATTCCTTCTTAATTCCCAGGACCTCGACAACTCTCTCCGAGGGAGAATATAAATCTCTGTCAGCTCTAGAACTAAGGGATGGAAGCCCTATTTTAGCTTTTGTGTGTGCAGCAATTATGAATGGGATTGTGTTCTTCATTTGACTCTCTTCTTGACTTGATGTATAGGACTGCTAGTAATTTTCGCACATTGGTTTTGTATGCCAAGATTTTGCTACAGTTTATCAGCAGAAGCAGCTTTGGGGCCAAGACTGGGGTTTTCTGGACATGGAACCATGTCATCTGTAAACAGAGACAGTTTGACTTCCTATCTATTCCTCTCTTCCTTCCTCT
>NW_016881675.1:0-889 GCF_001698545.2 Rhinopithecus bieti | reverse complement strand
ACTCTTTATCCAATTTGCCAGTCTGCGTCTTTTAGTTCGGGCAGTTAGCTCATTTACATTTAAGGTTAATATTGGTATGTGTGAATTTGATCCTGCCATTATGATATCAGCTGGTTATTTTGCCCATTAGTTGATGTGGTTTCTTCCTAGCACTGATGGTCTTACATTTTGGCATGCTTTTGCAGTGACTGGTACCAGTTGTTCCTTTCCATGTTTAGTGCTTCCTTCAGCAGCACTTGTAAGGCAGGCCTGGTAGTGACAAAATCTCTCCGGGTTTGCTTGTCTGTAAAGAATTTTATTTCTCCTTCACGTATGAAGCTTAGTTTGGCTGGATATGAAATCCTAGGTTGAAATTTCTTTTCTTTAAAAATGTTGAGTGTTGGCTCCCACTCTCTTCTGACTTGTAGAGTTTCTTCTGAGAGATCCGCTGTTAGTCTGATGGGCTTCCCTTTGTGGGTAACCTGACCTTTCTCTCTGGCTGTCCTTAACATTTTTTCCCTCATTCCAACCTTGGTGAATCTGAAAATTATGTGTCTTGGGGTTGCTCTTCTCAAGGATTATCTTTGCAGTGTTCTCTGTATTTCCTGAATTTGAATGTTGGCCTGCCTTGCTAGGTTGGGGAAGTTCTCCTGAATAATATCCTGAAGAGTGTTTTCTAACTTTGTTCCATTCTCCCTGTCACTTTCAGGTACACCAATCAAACGTATATTTGGTCTTTTCACATAGTCCCATATTTCTTGGAGGCCTTGTTCACTTCTTTTTACTCTTTTTTTCTCTAAACTTCTCTTCTCACTTTATTTCATTAATTTGATCTTCAGTCATTGATAGCCTTTCTTCCACTTGATCAAATTGGTTATTGAAGCTTGTGCATGTATCACGTAGTTCTCGT
>NW_016881674.1:0-2491 GCF_001698545.2 Rhinopithecus bieti | reverse complement strand
TTAGGTATATCTCCTAATGCTATCTCTCCCCCCTCCCCCCCACAAAAGGACCCAGTGTGTGATGATCCCCTTCTTGGGTCCAAGTGTTCACATTGTTCAATTCCCACCTATAAGTGAGGACATGTGGTGTTTGGTTTTCTGTTCTTGCGATAGTTTGCTGAGAATGATGGTTTCCAGCTGAATCCATGTCCCTACAAAGGACGCAAACTCATCCTTTTTTATGGCTGCATAGTATTCCATGGTGTATATGTGCCACATTTTCTTAATCCAGTCTGTCACTGATGGATATTTGGGTTGGTTCCAAGTCTTTGCTATTGTGAATAATGCCGCAATAAACATACGTGTGCATGTGTCTTTATAGCAGCATGATTTATAATCCTTTAGGTATATACCCAGTAATGGGATGGCTGGGTCAAATGGTATTTCTAGTTCTAGATCCTAGAGGAATCGCCACACTGTTTTCCACAATGGTTGAACTAGTTTACAGTCCCACCAACAGTGTAAAAGTGTTCCTATTTCTCCACATTCTCTCCACTGGAGTGTAAAATATACATTTATTCATTATTTATTAATTTTCTCAATAAACATTTCTGAAAAACTGTTTTCCAGAAAACAGGCTGCATATACAGAACAATTACTAAGAGAGAAAAAGCATCCCAGAATATGCAGGGATTTTTTTTTTAAGCAACAGGGTGTGATATTTTAAATAACCATTCTATTTATATTATCTTGCGTTATTCACTTCATCACTCCTATAAAGCCATAAATTTCAAGCAGAAAGTAGCTGACAGATTTCTTGTCATTTAGTAAACCCATGATTGTACCTTTATGTGATCAGCCACTTAATTGCACTACTTTACAAAAGCACCTCCATAGAAAGAGTTTCATTTGAAGTATTTTAAAAATCTCTAAAAAATGATCACGCTCAAATAACTAGATATTTAAATTTAGGAGAAAAGATATTTAGAGTTCTACCCTCATCCCAATTGGATTGCCTCAATAATCATCTGAAGTTGTTATCTGAATTCTTAAATCTAAGCGTGACTTATTTGTTGTTTTTTTAACGTATTTCTAAAATCACTATTATTAATTCTATTGGAGACTTCTCCTTATACAAACAAACAGCAATGAATGATTTTATTATTCTAAAACAGTTGTCTCTGGTTGAGGGAGGTGGGTGGACCTGAGGCTAGTAATATCCTTGTAGCTGCAAAGACCTCTCTTTAGATGTCTTTGATGTCTACATGAAAGTTTTGAATAAATTATTCAAATAATAGCATATATTTTCTTGACTGACAAGTGTTTAAGTGTAGTACCCACGCACATTTCTTATGGGTGAAGTGTCTTATATGTGCAACATAGGCATGTTTAGAATTTGCAAACAGAAGTTTAGCAATGACAATTTGAAAATACATTGTTTTCTCATGATAATAATTATAAATTATTTTATCGCTAAAATATAGGTGTAGATGTATAATAAATATAGTATTATTTTAATTGTTTTCATTTGCTTTTACTTTAAAGATAAAACTTTTATTAAATATAGGAAATGTATTACAATATATACTATCTTAGAATATAGGAAAAAAGATCTATACATGCTTTTTGTTCTGCTCTTGTGTCTCGATAATACACTTTTACAAGACTCACTATAGATTCAAAAACATACTGTCAGTCTTTCACTTATGATAAGGATGTAGAAAATCACCAGAGACAGATGTTTCCAACATAACAGTGATAACAAGCAAGGGAAGCTAAACCATCAGATATCTTTTCAACACATAGGAGAGTTACAGAAGCAAAGAATTTAAAATTAACTAAATTTCAGAAAGTTGCAAGTCTTTCTTAGAAGATTCTCACAGCTGTATTCATCCTTGGTAGAGAGATGGGAATATTCAGAACCCAGGGGAATTATCTTAATGATGAAAAACTCAATAAATTGCTCAAATAGTCCAGAAATAGAACACATATATTTGGCAAAATAATTGAAAAGATACTCCAACAAAGAAGACACATAAATTGCCAATAATTCCACAATAAGATGCTCAGCGTAATTGTTGGACTCATCATTCTTTTTGTTTTAGTAATTCTAGTGAGTAAGAAAATGAATCAGAAGGTGGTTTTAATTTGCATTCTTCTTCTGATCAATAATGCTTTTCATGTGTTTTTTGACGTATATATCTATTTCTTAAAGTGTCCATTCAAGTCTTTTGACCATTGTATTTGTTGTATTGTCTGACTTTTTATTGTTGGCTTATTTAGGTCTTTATATCTTCTGCACATGAGTTATTTGAAATGTAAGTATGTATATGTTTATGTAGCATATATTATACATATTAGTTACATATGTACAGCAAATTATTTATTCTAGACTGAAGTTTGCTTATTCATTTTCTTAATGCTATCTTTTAATAAAATTTTTTTTTCTTTTGATTAAGTACAAATCATCTTTATTAATGGTCAAAACTTTTTTGAAACTTTTTATGAAAAC
>NW_016881673.1:0-952 GCF_001698545.2 Rhinopithecus bieti | reverse complement strand
TTTTTTGAGAACGGAGTCTCACTCTATTGCCCAGGCTGGAGTGCAGTGGTGCAATCTTGGCTCCCTGGAAACTCCATCTCCTGGGTTCATGCCATTTTCCTGCCTCAGCCTCCTGAGTAGCTGGGACCACAGGTGCCCACCACCATGGCCGGCTAATTTTTTTGTAATTTTTTTAGTAGAGACAGGGTTTTACGATGTTAGCCAGGATGGTCTTGATCTCCTGATCTTGTGATCCACCTGCCTCGGCCTCCCAAAGTGCTGGGATTACAGGCGTGAGCCACCGCACCTGGCTGGGATTTTCTAAAGATACAATCATGTCATCTGCAAATAGGGACAATTTGACATCCCCTTTTCCTAGTTGAATAACATTTATTTCTTCCTCCTGCCTGATTGCCCTGGCCAGAACTTCCAACACTATGTTGAATAGGAGTGGTGAGAGAGGGTATCCTTGTCTTGTGCCACTTTTCAAAGGGAATGCTTCCAGTTTGCACCCATTCAGTATGATATTGGCTGTGGGTTTGTCATAAATAGCTCTTATTATTTTGAGATATGTCTCATCAATACCTAGTTTATCGAGAGTTTTTAGTGTGAAGAGCTGTTGAATTTTGTCAAAGGCCTTTTCTACATCTATTGAGATAATTATGTGGCTTTTGTCTTTGGTTCTGTTTATATGATGGATTACATTTATTGATTTGCATATGTTGAACCGGCCTTGCATCTCAAGGATGAAGCCGACTTGATTGCGGTGGATAAGTTTTTTGATGTGCTGCTGGATTTGGTTTGCCAGTATTTTATTGAGGATTTTCACATCGATGTTCATCAGGGATATTGGTCTAAAATTCTCTTTTTTGTGTGTGTGTCTCTGCCAGTCTTTGGTATCAGGATGATGCTGACCTGATAAAATGAATTAGGGAGGAGTCCCGCTTTTTCTATCAATTGGAATAGTTTCAGA
>NW_016881672.1:0-501 GCF_001698545.2 Rhinopithecus bieti | reverse complement strand
GTGTATTTTACTTCACTCTCTTCTTGCTTGCACAGTTTCTGAGGAACAGTGTGGTTTAATTCATATCCGTGTTCTTCTGTGGGATTTTTTTGTTCATTTATTTTGTTTGTATTCCTCTTTATGTCCCCTTAATATTATAACTCACAAACTACTCCACACCGACCCTCCAGTAATCCATCAATTACAGATTAAAGTGCTTCTACCAATAGTGTTTCCAGCTTCTGGCTTCTGCTCCTGGACTTTTAGTTTTATTTAGTTTGTATATTTATGGGCTATTGAGAAGTCTCTCATGCTTTCTCTTTTTGTTGTTTCTTCATTTCTTTCAATTAGGCCTGTGTAGTGTCTAATAATAATTCATTTGTCATGAATTAGATGCATATTTTATTCTCTGTTCACTGTCTGATAGATCCAAACCCTTCCTATCGTCCTTCGATTTTAGAGAAAAATAGTTTATCTAAAATCTTCGTCCAGGTTATCTCTTACAGGTTTTTTTTTTTTTAA
>NW_016881671.1:0-347 GCF_001698545.2 Rhinopithecus bieti | reverse complement strand
TACTCTGTCTATATTTGATACCTGTCTATTATATCTATTATGTCCATATTTTATACCTATATATCTTGCATCTATTATGTCTATATTTTATATCTATATCTATTATATCTATTATGTCTATATTTTATACCAATATCTATTATATCTACTATGTCTGTATTTTATACCTATATCTATTATATCTATTATATCAATGTTTTATACCTATATCTATTAAAGCTATTATGTCTATATTTTATACCTATATCTATTATATCTATTATGTCTATATCTTATACCTATATCTATTATATCTATTATGTCTTTATTTTAAACCTATACCTATTATATCTATTATGTCTATATTG
>NW_016881670.1:0-1068 GCF_001698545.2 Rhinopithecus bieti | reverse complement strand
CCCAGAGGTGGAGTCTACAGAGACAGGTAGGCCTCCTTGAGTTGCTGTGGGCTCCACCCAATTCGAGCTTCCCAGTGGCTTTGTTTACCTACTTAAGCCTCAGCAATGGCAGGTGCCCCTCCACTAGCCTTGCTGCTGCCTTGCAGTTAGATTACAGACTGCTGTGCTAACAATGAGGGAGGCTCTGTGGGCGTGGGACCCTCCTGGCCAGGTGTGGGATATAATTTCCCGGTGTGCCCTTTGCTAAGACTCTTGGTAAAGCGCAGTATTAGGATGGAGTTACCCAATTTTCCAGGTGTTGTGTGTCTCAGTTCTCCTGGCTAGGAAAAGGGATTCCCTTCCCCCTTGCACTTCCCAGGTGACGCGATGCCTCACCCTGCTTCAGCTCTCACTGGTCAGGCTGCACCACCTGACAAGCACTGACTGTCTGGCACTCCCCAGTGAGATGAACCCGGTACCTCAGTTGAAAATGCAGAAATCACCCTTCTTCTGTGTTGCTCGCGCTGGGAGCTGAAGACTGGAGCTGTTCCTATTTGGCCATCTTGCCAGCCTACTCTGTGCCATATTTTCTTAATCCAGTCTATCATTGATGGACATTTGGGTTGGTTCCAAGTCTTTGCTATTGTGAATAGTGCCACAATAAACATATGTGTGCATGTGTCTTTATAGTAGCATGATTTATAATCCTTTGGGTATATACCCAGTAATGAGATCACTGGGTCAAATGATATTTCTAGTTCTAGATCCTTGAGGAATCCCCACACTCTCTTCCACACTGATTGAACTAGTTTACACTCCCAAAAACACCGTAAAAGTGTTCATGTTTCTCCACATCCTCTACAGCACCCGTTGTTTCCTGACTTTTTAATGATCGCCATTCTAACTGGTGTGGGACGGTATCTCTTTGTGGTTTTGATTTGCATTTCTCTGATGACCAGTCAATGATGAGCATATTTTCATGTGTCTGTTGGCTGTATAAGAGTCTTCTTTTGAAAAGTGTCTGTTCATATCCTTTGCCCACTTTTTGATGTGGTTGTTTGATTTTTTGCTGGTAAATTTGTTTAAGTT
>NW_016881669.1:0-2426 GCF_001698545.2 Rhinopithecus bieti | reverse complement strand
TGGCTCAAGCCTGTAATCCCAGCACTTTGGGAGGCCGAGACGGGCGGATCACGAGGTCAGGAGATCGAGACCATCCTGGCTAACACGGTGAAACCTCGTCTCTACTGAAAAATACAAAAAACTAGCCGGGCAAGGTGGCGGGCGCCTGTAGTCCCAGCTACTCGGGAGGCTGAGGCAGGAGAATGGCATAAACCCGGGAGGCGGAGCTTGCAGTGAGCTGAGATCCGGCCACTACACTCCAGCCCGGGCGACAGAGCAAGACTCCGTCTCAAAAAATAAAATAAAATAAAATAAAATAATATGAGTCTTTGGTGGTCTTTCTCTACTGGTTTTCTCATGCAACCAGCATACCAGACAATCCCTTGGGGGTTGGTTTGGCTTGGTTGGTTTGGGGTTTGGTTAGGATCACTATGTTTTCCCTCTTGGGTTTTAAAGTGAGCACCTTCCTGCTCACATTGTGTGACAACCCTATATCAATAAGATAATCACCATCAATCACCCCATCCAACATGAGATTCTCCTCTTTTTTGCTTATGTGCACAGTGTCATGAGAAGCCTTAAATGGACAGAAATAAGTCTGAACTTCTAATTCTATGAAACCATTATTTTGTCCCTGGTAGTGGCATTCCTGCTATGTCGGTTAAGGTACAGGTTAATCGCTATAACAAAGAAACTCAATAGCACAGTGGATTAAATAAGATTAAAATTTCTTTTTCTGTAATGAAACTGAGATATGCTGTCCAAAGGTGAGAGGTCCAGACCTGCCAGTGTGGATCTGCTATGTGAAGTGATGCCAAGATCCAGCTCCCTCCAATATCTTTGCTCCTGCCATCTCCTCAACTCCTCATACACAGGAGTATGAGGGTATGTGTTACCTCCATACCTTCATACTAACCCAAGGGAAGGAACAAAGAAATTCTGTGTAGGCAGCTTGAACACTAAGGAGATCACTGTCTTAGTATATTTTCTGCTGCTGTAAGAGAATATCACCTGGGTAATTTACGAACAGTAGGCATTTACTTGGGTCATGGTTCTGGAGGCTGCTGGGAAGTCCAGAGAATGGTGCTGGCATGTACTGAGGGCCTCTGTGCTGCAGGAGGCGGCAGCCAGAATAGCAAAAGAGCATGCATGGGAGAGAGAGTCCATATAACAAAGCCACCGGCACAATAACCCACTCTCAAGAAAACAGCATTCATTAATCCACTCACGAAGGTGGAGCCCCCATGAGCTAATCACTCCTTTCAAAACCCACCTCCCAACATTGTTGCATTGGGGATTAAGTCTCTGACACATAAATTTTGGAAAATGCATTCAAACCATAACAGTAACCCAGAAGTTTCCCACATGAATTCTACTCACATCATTGACCCAAATTTAGTGATTTGATCACATTTTAAAACAAGAAAGCTTAATAACAGTGGGTTCTTGTTTGACAACCAAGTGCCCAGCTAAAATAGGTGAGTTTTACTGCCAAAAGTTAAGAGTAAAATGGATAATGAAAGGCCATTTATACCCCCTTAATGTACTAATATCTGTAAATCAACAAAGCCCAGAGTCACAAGGACAGGAAGCAAATATTTTGCAAGTAAGTTGTTAGGTTTAGTGGCAAGCGGTGCCACTCCTACTTCAGCCACTTGGTTACCAATGTATTTTGTATTTGTATTTTGTATTTGTAATTTGACTATTGTATTTCGGCTATGGGAGAATACCACATATTGGTCTGGAGTTCAGAGCCTATGTCTCACCTATAAGAGATCACTCAAACTTTTCAAGGTTTTTTTCTCCCAACTGGTGCTGTATTTGAGTTTTTAGTTGGCCATTCTATAGTTCAAAGATGGCCAGGAGGGGCGGAGCAAGATGGCCGAATAGGAACAGCTCCAGTCTCCAACTCCCAGCGCAAGCGACACAGAAGACCAGTGATTTCTGCATTTTCAACTGAGGTACTGGGGTCATCTCACTAGGGAGTGCCGGACAATCGGTGCTGGTCAGCTGCTGCAGCCTGACCAGCGAGAGCTGAAGCAGGGCGAGGCATCGCCTCACCTGGAAGCGCAAGGGGAAGGGAATCCGTTTTCCTAGCCAGAGGAACTGAGACACACAACACCTGGAAAATCGGGTAACTCCCACCCCAATACGGGACTTTAAGCAAACAGGCACACCAGGAGAATATATCCCACACCTGGCCGGGAGGGTCCCACGCCCACGGAGCCTCCCTCACTGCTAACACAGCAGTCTGCCGCGATCTATCCGCAAGGCAGCAGCGAGGCTGGAGGAGGGGCGCCCGCCATTGCTGAGGCTTAAGTAGGTAAACAAAGCCGCTGGGAAGCTCGAACTGGGTGGAGCTCATAGCAGCTCAAGGAAGCCTGCCTGTCTCTGTAGTCTCCACCTCTGGGACAGCGCACAACTGAAGACCAACAGCGGAAGCAGCG
>NW_016881668.1:0-952 GCF_001698545.2 Rhinopithecus bieti | reverse complement strand
CGGCATCCCTGTCTTGTGCCAGTTTTCAAAGGGAATGCTTCCAGTTTTTCCCCTTCAGTATCATATTGACTGTGGGTTTGTCATAAATAGTTATTATTTTGAGATACATCACATCAATACCGAGTTTATTGCGAGTTTTTAGCATGAAGCGCTGTTGAATTTTGTCAAAGACCTTTTCTGCATCTATTGAGATAATCATGTGGTTTTTGTCTTTGGTTCTGTTTATATACTGGATTACGTTTATTGATTTGTGTACATTGAACCAGCCTTGCCCAGGGATGAAGCCCACTTGATCATGGTGGATTAGCTTTTTGATGTGCTGCTGGATTCAGTTTGCCAGCATTTTACTGAGGATTTTTGCATTGTTGTTCATCAAGGATATTGGTCTAAATTCTCTTTTTTTGTTGTTCCCCTGCAGGCTTTGGTATCAGGATGATGTTGGCCTCATAAAATGAGTTAGGGAGGATTCCCTCTTTTTCTATTGATTGGAATAGCTTCAGAAGGAATGGTACCAGCTCCTCCTTGTACCTCTGGTAGAATTAGGCTGTGAATCCGTCTGGTTCTGGACTTTTTTAGGTTGGTAGGCTATTAATTATTGCCTCAATTTCAGAGCCTGCTATTGGTCTATTCAGGGATTCAGCTTCTTCCTGGTTTAGTCTTTGGAGGGTGTATGTGTGCAGGAATTTATCCGTTTCTTCTAGGCTTTCTAGTTTATTTGCGTAGAGGTGTTTATAGTATTCTCTGATGGTAGTTTGTATTTCTCTGGGTTTGGTGGTGATATCCCCTTTATCATTTTTTATTGCATCTATTTGATTCTTCTCCCTCTTCTTATTAGTCTTGCTAGCGGTCTGTCAATTTTGTTGATCTCTTCAAAAAACCAGCTCCTGGATTCAATGATTTTTTTGAAGGGTTTTTTGTATCTCTATCTCCTTCAGTTCTACTCTGATCTTAG
>NW_016881667.1:0-949 GCF_001698545.2 Rhinopithecus bieti | reverse complement strand
ACCAATAACAAGTTCTGAAATTGAAACAGTAATTAATAGCCTACCAACCAAAAAAAGCTCAGTACCAGATGGATTCACAGCCGAAGTCTACCAGAGGTGCAAAGAGGAGCTGGTATCATTCCTTCTGAAACTATTCCAAACAGAAAAAGAGGGATTCCCCCCTAACTCATTTTATGAGGCTATCATCATCCTAATACCAAAACCTGGCAGAGACACAACAAAAAAAGAAAATTTCAGGCCAATATCCCTGATGAACATCGATGCGAAAGTCCTCAATAAAATACTGGCAAAGGGAATCCAGCAGCACATCAAAAAGCTTATCCACCACGATCAAGTTGGCTTCATCCCTGGGATGCAAGGCTGCTTCAATATACTTAAATCAAAAAAAACGTAATCCATCACATAAACAGAACCAATGACAAAATCCACATGATTATCTCAACAGATGCAGAAAAGGTCTTTGATAAAATTCCACACACCTTCATGCTAAAAACTCTCAATAAACTAGGTATTGATGGAACACATCTCAAAATAATGAGTCATTTATGACAAACCCACAGCCAATATCATACTGAATCGGCAAGCGCTGGAAGCATTCCCTTTGAAAACCAGCACAAGACAAGGATGTCCTCTCTTACCACTCCTATTCAACATAATATTGGAAGTTTTAGCCAGGGCAATCAGAGAAGAGAATGAAAGAAAGGGTATTTAAATAGGAAGAGAGGAAGTCAAATTGTCTGTTTGCAGATTACATGATTGTATATTTAGAAAACCCATCGTCTCAGCCCAAAATCTCCTTAAGCTGATAAGCAACTTCAGCAAAGTCTCAGGATACAAAATCAATGTGCAAAAATCACAAGCATTCCTATACACCAATAACAGACAAGCAGAGAGCCAAATCATGAGTGAACTCCCATCCACAATTGCTATTAAGAGAATAAACGTCATA
>NW_016881666.1:0-730 GCF_001698545.2 Rhinopithecus bieti | reverse complement strand
TTCAGATGGAACCAAAACTGAGCCCACATAGCCAAGACAATCCCAGGGAAGAAGAACAAAGCTGGAAGCATCACCCTACCTGACTTCAAACTTTACTACAAGGCTACAGTAACCAAAACAGCATGGTACTAGTACCAAAACAGATACATAGACCAATGCAACAGAACACAGGACTCAGAAATAACACCACACATCTACCGCCATCTGATCTTTGACAAACCTGACACACACAAGCAATGGGGAAAAGATTCCCTATTTAATAAATGGTGTTAGGAAAACTGACTAGCTATATGCAGAAAACTGAAACTGGACCCCTTCCTTATACCTTATACAAAATAAACTCAAGATGGATCAAAAGACTTAAACATAAGACCTAGGACCATAAAATCACAGAAGAAAATCTGGGCAATACCATTCAGGACACAGGCATGGGCAAAGACTTGATGTCTAAAACACCAAAAGCAATGGCAACAGAAGTCAAAATTGACAAATGGGATCTAATTAAACTAAAGAGCTTCTGCACAGCAAAAGAAACTATCATCAGAGTGAACAGGCAACCTACAGAATGGGAAAAATTTTGCAATCTACTCATCTGACAAAGGGCTAATATCCAGAATCTACAAAGAACTTAAACAAATTTACAGGAAAAAAGCAAACAACCCCACTAAAAGGTGGGCAAAGGACATGAACAGACACTTCTCAGAAGAAGACATTTATACAGCCAACAGAC